>NC_053026.1:641893089-642106040 GCF_003073215.2 Triticum urartu | reverse complement strand
TCGTTGGTGTATCGAACGAACGACTGAAATGCACATTGGCAGCCATTGTATGGCCACTGCACGCAAACTGCGGGAATACTATTGTTAGTTCGCTTCGCTTCGTTAGTGCGTTAATATTGTCTGTTCACTCGGTTTTCTTTTTTCTTTTTACATTCTGTTATATTTAAATAGAATTCTTAAATACATATATTCCATTAAAATTACTTAAGGTTTGAAGAAGAAAAAAAAAATTGTGTTAAATGATCTTGGTGCAACTTTTTTAAAATGCTGATAACATTTGAAAAAAATGTTTCAACACATATTTGCAAAAAGTTCAAAATTTTGAGTTTGAAAAATGTTAATAAAGTATTTGAAAAATGTAAAAGAAATATTTCAGATGTATTCGAAAAAAGTTAATAAATACATTTAAAAATGTTAATAATAAAACATATTCTTGATGTATACAAAAAATGTAGACATAAGAACACATATTTTATATGATAATCATGCATTTTGAAAATGCTAAACTTGCAGAAAAATAATGTTTCATATGTATAAGAAAAATGTACAACGTGTATGAAACAAATAGACATCAAAACATATAATATAAAAAATATTAAACATGTACTTAGAAATTGTTAAACATTCATAAAAATATTTTTTTGAAATATATAAAATGTAAATTGTGTGTGAAAAGTATAAACATGCATTGAAGAAAAAACCTACAAAACAATGGAACATAATGAAAACCAAATAAAACCTAGAAAGATACAATGAAAACTAAAGAAAGGAAGAAAAATAAAAAATAATGAAAACCTATAAAAATCAAGAAAGAACCCAGAAAACAACGAAAAACATAAAAACACATAAAAAAATCGACCAAGCGACCGAGCGGAACGAAGGCTGCCAGCTACAGGGAACGAGCGAACAAATGCGTGAAAACAGGCCATCCAAATCCCAATGGAAATCGGTACGGGTGATGCGCAAGAGGTATATCTCCCTTATAACAAGATAGGAGTAGCAGCTCTCACACAAAGGATTTCACTCGCCTGTCATTTCTGGGCCGGACCATTTTTGGTAGGTTTTTTCGATTGTTGGCTTCAAGTCACTCGATCGTGTGTTGTTTGTTAGTTTTGGTCCGGTTTCTTTTTCTTCTTTCTCTTTTTCTTTTTGGTTTTCTTTGTTTCTTCACTGCTTTCTTTGGTTTTCTTATTTGGTTATTCACCATTTTTTTCGTTGTCGGTTTTCACTGGATTTTCCTTTTCTTTGATTTTCCATCATTTTTCTTTGTTTTTCTAATTTTACTGTCTTTTTCTGTTATTTACCATTTTCTTTATTTTTCTTCCGTTTTCTTTCTTCCTTTCTTTGTTTTCATCAATTTTTTTTCATTTTATCGGTTTTTCTCATTTTCATTCTTTTGCATTGGCTTTCATTTTTATCGCTTTTTATTGGTTTTTCTTTCTCTTTTCTTATAGCACATGAATATTTTTATACACAATTAATATTCTGTCAAATAAATAAAAATAAATCTTATACACCTTCAATATTTTTTCCTGTACACAATCAATATTTATTCGATACATGATTAAAATCTATTCCAAACATATATTTTGATGTCAACTTTTCCCATACACATTCTACGAATTTCGTGTATAACAGGAACATTATATATATATATATATATATATATATATATATATATATATATATATATATATATATATATATATATATATATATGTTTCACATTTTTCAAATACATTATAAATATTTTTGAGAACATATATTTTTTTATGTCTACTTTTTTTCATACACATTTTACATTTTTTGTAACCATCACAAACCATTTACAAATACAGGTCAAGCGATGCGAGGTTGCTTTACGTCTCGCTATAAGCGAGACATAGTCACGCCCTGGGGGACGTAATAGCTCTCGGGCGTTGGCCGAGGACGGCGGTGGGGCATGGAGATGGAGGGGCCGTGTTTCCATTGGGCTAGGTTTGCTCGTGCTCCGGCTTGATTGGGACAGCATGGTGCCTTCTACCGAGTCTTTCTCCTTCCTATTTAACGCTCGGTCAGTGCATCGAACTAACGACTAAAATGCACATTGTCGGCCATTTTATTCGTGTGTTTTTCTTCATATTCTAAGAAAAATGTATGTTGTTTAATAGGTTTAAGAACCTGAAGCCAAACGTCAGTTAAACACCATAGGTATATTGCGAGATATGAAAAAAATATTCCTTAATAAAAAATGTATGATGTATAGTATGAAATAAAATGTTGATCATGTTTTTTAAAATTGTGTAAAATAATTATATTAATTTATTCAAAAAATGGTTGTGTATTTT
Source organism: Triticum urartu (assembly GCF_003073215.2). Taxonomy (NCBI): domain Eukaryota; kingdom Viridiplantae; phylum Streptophyta; class Magnoliopsida; order Poales; family Poaceae; genus Triticum; species Triticum urartu. The sequence continues at coordinate 642,103,713 of NC_053026.1, read as the reverse complement.
TCAAAGATGTTTAGTAATTTTTAAAATAATATTCATAGAAATAAGGGAATATGTTCATATATTTTGGAAACTGGTAAAGTCTAAAGAAGTAGAAAAATAGAAAACATATAGAGCAAAAAATAAAGCAAATGTGTTAAAGCAAAAGTATTAAATGAAAGGAAAATGTAAAAAATATATAATAGAAAACCAGGAAATAAACAATAATGTGTTGCAAAACGTGCACGAGTGGCAAGATTGCCTAACTAGTAGTTAAGGACAGTGCAGGATTGTAGAGAAGTCGCGCTGGCTAGATGCACCTCAACCGAGCCCATGTCCACATTGAGCAAGTTTTTCATATATTTTTCAGAATAAAAGGTGCTAATGCAGTTTGTAAAATGAAAATAAATATATTAGAAAAAGATACACTCATGTTCGAGCATAAAGATTCATTGCATATTTGTGATTTGTTTAACGTGTTTGACATGAACTATGTATAAAAACTGAATACGAAAAGTCGAAGGAAAAAGAAAGCAAACAAAATATAATAAAAAGTAGATACCAACAGATGGGCCCGCCAAGACGATGAGGCTCCTTGTAGTTGCTCGGCTATACAGAAAGAAAGAAAAAATATAAACCGGGAGGTGAAAGAAAAATGATTGAAATATAAAAGCCTTAAGAAAACAAAAACGTCCCGGCACATGATGTTGGGAAGGAATTTTCCGGTGCACGGGTCATGTGGCGCTACTGGGGCGTCACACTCCCTTAGCACATTTTCAAATGTACAAAATTCTGAAAAGAAAACTGGCACATTCACATAATATTAACGTATATTGTCAGAAAAACTCAAATCAAAATTTGAAACATAGCTTGACATACAAACATGACAAATTCAACAATGAATAGTACATAACACAGGTTGGGCTTTAGATTAGGCCCATTATCACATTTATGTCAAATTTATCTTTTTTATCTCGAGCAATGTTTTAAATTTTGATAATAAAAAAATCATGACAACATACATTGATGCTATGCCAATGTGCTAGTTTTTTTCACATTTTAAATGTACTAATGCGTTCAGTGCACCGGTAGCACCACGAGCACCGGTGCACCACATACGTTCCCGACGCAGGGTCTTGTATAGTGATTATTACAAGTACTATGTGTTACGCTGTATTTTCAATTTTCCCTCGTTATGCTTCCCACTTGTTTTGGGAAGGTTATAGAACATTTTCTGAATCAGTTTTCCTCTTTTTGTATTTTTTTTCTTTTCTTCTGTTTTATTTTTTATTTTATTCATTTACCATTTTCTCACTTCTTGAACATTTACTGTAATTCCTTAAAAAACTAAAGTTCAATTTTTCTGAATTTAAGGAAAGATTTATGAAACCTAGATTATATTCAAAATTTCAACATTTTTTGAAACCAGAGAAAAATTTCCAAATTACTGTTTTCTTTTAAACTAGAACATTTTACCAGATGATGAACATGGAGTGAATGAAAAAATATCAATATGTGAGCATTTTCTTAATCCAGGATATTTTTTCATATTCATAAACTTACTTGAAGTCCGAGAATGTATTTAAACCCCATGAATATTTTTTAAAATTAGGGGGCCTATTCTTGCACAATTTTTAAAAAAGCATGAAGCTTTTGAGAAAATTTCAATCCTTTTATCAAATTGATAGACATTGTTTCTAATTTGCAAGCATTTTACTAATCCTGAAATTGTGTTGCAACTCACCCGAAATTTTCAATTCCACAGTCATTTCCTGAAATTCACGAACATTTTAATGCTAAAATATTAAATTCGTGAATATATTTTGGTTTTTCAGAAGTATTTTTTCTCTTGTTTTCTAGTAACCCTTTCTCTCCGCCTTTTCCTTTCTCTTGCTCTTCTCCATATGGGTCGGGGTCCAATTTGGTCGACCACCCAGCAGCCCAAGCAGCGTTGCTGACTGACCCAAACCTTGCTTGGGGGTCCATATTTGGTGCGCCTATAACGTCATAGCCGTTATCACTACGCTTTTGTCTCGCATATGGTGAGACGGGCTACCGTCTAAATCTAGAGCTAAATCTAATGGCCTGGCCCAACATGGCTTTCCTGAAGATTGCAGGCTGTCTTTTTTTTCCCTTTTTTTTGTTTCTGTGTGGCTTTTGTATTGGTTTTTTTTGTTTATTACTATTATTTTTCTTTCAGAAAAATAAATGTCAAAATCATTAGCATGCTCTGAACATTATTTGAATACACGCAGAACATATTTCCAAGTACATATTTGAACTTTTTTTTTTGAATACATGTTTAACATTTGGAAACGTTTTAATTCAGTCGGATAAAAACTCTCTTTGCGCACCCGTGTCCCTGTGGGGCTTGCCCACCACTTCCTTCCTCTCCACCGTATCTTCTCCATGAAGCCTATGGTCCACCTATCTCTCCTTTTCTTTCCCCTTCTCATTCGTGACACGGTAGAGGACAGACAAGCAACACCACCGCAACAGAGGAGGGGACGACCCGTCGGCAGTAATTAGTCCCTTTAATGATTCAGTAAATGAACAAAAAGGATTATCGCATTTTCCCCCATAGGTGACCCTGAGTTATTGAACACTTTAGAGGACGGTACTTCTAACACGCTTTTGCAACGGAATTAAATTCCAGCTTTTGACCATATCAAAATCAAGTTGACACTAGAAACACTTATAATAAAAATAGGCATGGGTATGAGGACTTATGCTTAGAACCGTACAGTTGTATCGGGACCATTATGATGTTAATTGTGGCCTGGAAGTCATCCATCGAGATGTGCTTGCTACGTAACGAAGTGGGGGATGTGTCCAAATTACGTCTCAACCGGCAAGCATCCTGCACCAAGAGTTACTTGTCCGACCGAAAGTCCTATCTATCGCGTGGGGTTTCCTCGGTAATTAAGATAGCAATAACCAGAAAAAATTGTTGGGCATTTAATGGCTACACCTCTTGTATCCTCGGAGATCGGACCAGTGTTATCGTACTAAACCTTTTTGTCACTGTTGTTCAGAATAACACATCATGGTCTTTCTGCCCTTAGCCTCTCCGTGGCTTGTTCTCCATGATCTTTGGTACATGCATGGATGAAGAACACGAACGAGACAAGAGAGAACTACGAAGCAATTTTATGTTACACATATGGGATGTTAATTCAAACTACATCCATTGATCTCTTCAACAAATATATCTGGTTTCAACGTTTTGCCACCCATGACCTTACTGAACTAATGACACATGGAGATCGGATCACACGAAGAAAACATTGAAGAACACATCATGAAGATTGATTGATAATATGTCTTACAATAGATGCTGGACATGATACACGAGTACTAGTTATAGCTAGATGACTGAGAACTATGGTGGTGATGAAGGTGATGGCTATGGAGATGTGGACGGCAAATGGCGACGACAAATGACTGCTGCTGAGATGATGATGAATGGCGATGTTCTGTTGCTCATTTGGTGTCAAGCCTTCTATAAAGGTTGTTCTTGTGGATCTGACGCCTCAGTTGGCACGAGTTGCTCTGCCTCCTTTGATGTGCCTCCCACTTGATCTCCTCTATCTCCACTTTACTCCCTTCCATGTGTTGGCTTGATTTCTTCCATATATAGCCTATTCCCTATGAAAACAAAATAAAGATTGGATATTTGCAATCTCTTGCATTCATTAGTCATTAGTACCAATATCAGAGCAAATATCTTGATTTTTATGAAACACTTCAGTTTAAACTAAGGTTAGATGAGTGTAAAAATAACATTAATAAGGTTGTGGTTGCATTGAAGCGCCGCCGGAGTTGCATCGTGGCATCCCCGTCCTACATAGCGGCTTCCATCGTCGTCACCGTAACGCAACATCCGTCTTGTCCACCGCATGCTGCGTCACAACATCCATCGTTGTCATGCGTTGCATCGCAAAATCCGTTGTCGGCCTTCTGTGCTGTGATGTAGTCCTCACCAGCGTTGCTTCTGTCCTAGAAGCAAACTTCTGCGTGTGCTCAGGGAAGAAGGAAGCGATGGAGTGGTACGCTCGGAACAGGAAGGAAGCGATGAAGCGTTGATCCATCTAATGGCTTAGGTAGGATGGATCAGATGGATACCGTCCTAACTGATTTCTCTAGGGAATCAATCGGATGATTTGTAGCAGCCGCCTAAGCATTTTTCCAATACAAGTTGGATTTATCTGATTGAATAAAATATTGTTTAGAAATCATGCGGACAATTTTTACATTGTATAATTTTTTTGAAATGTCAGAAACATATTTTATAAACCCGCAAACATTTTTTTGAATTGTACTTTTCAATAATTATAAAACAGACATGATATAAATATTTTAACAAAAATTGCCAAAAATTGATTTTGAAATGTGGAGCATTTTTAATGGAAATTGTTTAAAATTATAAAAATATAACATTGTATAAATATTATTTTAAAGAAATTAAGAACATTTTTTTAACCCGTGAACATTTCTTTCAATGGTATGAACATTTTCTTGTAATTACACGAGTAAACAATTAAGTAAATTTTTTAATGGACGATGAACGTTACATTTTTAATGCATGATCAACTTAAAAATTAAGTAATTAACTTTTTAATAGTATATGCTTTTAAACAGTATCAAAATATTAACACAAAACAAATGAAAACTAGCGTATGTGCCAAGGTGTGTATTGTGTGGCCGCCCTACACCTGTGCGTTGCGGGAGTGCCAGAGGCAACATTACGTTCTGTAAAGCGAAGGCAAATTCGTTAAAATCAATGCTTAAGGGGTACCTCTTGCAAAAATCACTCCCACCTTTTGGGTACTGCATGCCTATGTATCGCTTAAACCGAGACGTAGGGCAGCCACGCCTGGAACAACTGCCATACTGAGCCGGCCCAGCGCACGGGAGCTCACAACCACTTTTTTTTTCTTCAAGTTTTTTCTTTTAGTTTCTCTGTCTTTTTCTAATTTTTCTATTATATTTACAAATATTATATATATATATATTACAAATAACACATTACATAAAATATTTTTAAAAATGTAATCAATCTTTAAAAAAATGTTAAATGTATATAAAAATGTTTTTCATGTATAAAAAGATAATATCAAACATACAGTGTTTATAAAAAAAGTGATCATATATTTAATAAATGTTAATCAAGCATTTGAAAAATCTTAATAAAATATTTTAAAAATATTAGTCAACCATTGTAAATTATTAAATGTGTTAGAATGTTTTTGGTCATTATACAAAAGTGTACAGTGTGTATGAACAGCCGTTGATCATGTTTTTTGAAATGTGAATATAAAAATGTTCCTGGTTTATACGAAAAATATAAAACATATATTAAATAAAAGTAGAAATCAAAAACCATATATATTAAAAATATATTTCTATATTTATTAAATATTAAACATGCATAAAAATGTTCCTGGTGTATATGGAAAATGTACATTGTGTGTGTAAAAAATGTTTGTTTCCATTATAAATTTTTTTCACCGTGTATTGAAAAATGTTGACCATGTACTTAGAAATATTAATATTGTATTTTAAAAATGGTAAGCGTGTATTAAAAATGTATTAGATATATACCAAAAATATGCAAGGTGCATGGAAAAAATTGGACATAAACAAACATAAGGTTTCATAAAATGTTAATCATGTGTTTAAAAATGTTAAGTGTGTATATAAAATATGTCTCTGATGTATACGGAAAACATTGAATTACTAATAAAAGGTTGACCTATGTTGAACAAAAAAGAAACAAATGAAAATCTACAAAGAAAAACGAAGAAACTCAATATAAGCATTAAAACAAAGAAAACCTAAAAAGAAAATTCTTTGTTTGTCATCCTTCTACTCCTCTCCTTTCTGTTCAGAAAACAAAAATATTCAAGGTAAGGCAAAATGAGAGAAAGAATTCTCCTCATGTCATTACTAAACAGTATAACCCAGCTAGCTAGGAGCCTTCACAATGCTTCAAGTCTCTCAACCATCGGATCACGTAATTGAACGCACCAGATTTTTTAGTCATTGTGTCGATCGCGCCCTGCGTATCGTGCCGTATCTAGGCCGCTACTCCACAGACCTACCTGGGCTCTCTCCTGTTAACTGGGCCAACCAACTGCAAAACACTATTAGGACCAAAAAACAAGAACATGATTCATGTGTGATGCTTCCCATCTCTCTCTCCCACAATGTGTGCCTTCACTAGACCTTTTCTTCTTCCCGTCGCCGCTTCCCCCATCCCACCCATTCGGTTGTTCAACGCCATCGTGGCAGTGTTCTACGATGCTGGGGGTTGACGGGGCAGGTATAAATCCACCGCCCTCTTGCCCTACCCCCATTCTTTCCCATGATTGAAACCTCCTCCCTATCCCTCCTTCCCTCCAACCATCCATCGGCTATGGTGTCTTTGCTGCGATCATGGAAGTAGATATTGGAAAAAGTAAGAATATATGTATATTGGTATACCTATGTAATTATTAGCTTAGTACTAGCTTCAGTTTAGAGTTTTGATGTTTGCTAGGCACACCAAAATAATTTCTGATTTGAAGGTCGCCATATAGAGTACACTGCACCACAAAGTAGCCATCCAGAGTTCGTTTCTCCCTCTCAGTCAATTATTTATAGCTCAATTTTTTGCTTGGTGCACTCCTTGGATGAATATACTAAAAGAATACAAGAATTGATATGTACTGCACTATTGCTACATAACTATGACTGAGAGAACACATAGCTGAATAAACGTGGTTGCAGTATCCAACTGATATGCATCAATTCTTGTCGAATTTACATGATTTTTTCAGCACCATGCAACTTAACTTAGGTTCAAAGAACTGAATATTTGGGTTGTTTTGGCGAGCTGAAACCGGATGGTTCAAAGTCCCAACTGTCATGTTTGTTGTATGCTCCATGGAGAAGATACTACACATGGATTTTATGACAAGTCCTCCTGTGGTACTTTGGTATGTTGTGTGGTGCTAATCCTGAGATTGAACCCCAGATTATCTCTTCCTCTCACTTTTTTGAATATGTCCATGTTGATGTACACAATCATATACCCAAGACTTTGAACAAACATAGAACTTTGAACACATCACATCTGTATTGCACTATAGGAATCAGAAACTTTGCCGTTGCCATGGCGGACGGCAAAGGCATGCCTGGCCTTTGCCGTCCGCCAACGGACGACAACAGGTCCGGCTGAACGAGCTACGACAAAGGCATCTTTGTCGTCTGCTGGCGGACGGCAAAGATGGTCTTTGCCGTCCGCCAACAGACGGTAAAGGACCTGGACGGCAGAGGTGTCAGCTACAGGCCGTTAGTGGGTTAACGGCATGCTTTGCCGTCCGCAGGATGACAGCGAAGACCTTTGCATATTTGATGTCCGCTGGTAGACGACAAAGACCTTTGCATATTTACCGTCAGCCAGCGGACGGCATAGCTGTCCATGTGGCAGCACCTGGGGGCTGGCCTATTTGACTTCTTTGTCGTCCGCTGGCTGACGGCAAAGATGCAATGATCTTTGTCGACTGCCCACAGACGGCAAAGCAACCATATAGGCCAGCCCAGTACCCCCAGGTTGCACAGGTAGCTGCCACGTGGCATATTTGTCGTCTGCTGGCTGATGGCAAAGCTCGTTGTCGTCTACCAGCAGATGGCAAGAGCCTATATAGCCCCTGTTTTTTCTGTTTTTTCTTTAATTCATTCAATTTCACATATATGAAAAATACTTTCGACAAGCATACCAACTCATATCCCTGCCATATGGATATGATCATCAAACACATATACATTGCAAATCAAAAGTCCATATGCAACATATATAGCTAGCCAACATATCCAACAACAAGCATACAATGGTTTCATCCATACATACATATATAGGTAGCACGTTTCACATTGTTCATCCTACAAAATCAAAACAAGAAGGAAGCATAAAGAGAAGAGTAGACTCCATCAACGCAAGCTTCCTTATCTAAAGCAAATCTGCAAATTGGGACAGAAGAAAGTTAGAAGAAGAAGAAGAAGATTTTTTCCTCTCTTTCTTTTTCTCATCTCCTCTTCTTTATCTTCTTCTTCTTCTAACTAAGGTAGGCAAAAATGCCATTTTATTGCTAAGCCAGGTAAAAATGCCAAGTGTACGTCATTTTAGAGCTAAGATAGGTAAATAGGTCATTTTGGAGATTAGTAAGGTTATTATGTCATTTTTGAGGAAAATAAGCTAAGTCTATATCATTTTGGAGGTAACAAAGATTATCATGCCATTTTTGACCTACGTATGCTAAGTATGCCATAAATGAACTGAGGAAGCTAAGTATAGCTCATTTTTTATCTAACTTAGGTAATTATGCCATTTAGGAGGAAAATAAGCTAAGTATCCATTTGTAAAGCAAAACACTAGAGAAAACTTACCCTCATCACAACAAATGTGATGAAGATCGCAACTAAGGTAACAATTGATCCAACGACATAATGATACCAAGCCTCAGTATCAATGGCATATTTTCTAATCTTCTTAAGCTTCAGGCGCATTGCATCCATCTTCAAGGGCATTGCATTCATCTTCATCTTGTGATCATCGATGACATCGGCAACATACAACTCCAATGTCATCTTCTCTTCTTCAATTCTTTTAATTTTTCTTTTAAATACTCATTTTCTTTTTCAACTAAATTGAACTTCTCCACAAGAGGGTCGATTTCAAATTCTGGTTCACATACCTCCTAGATTAAATGATCTCTATGTCAACTTGATGGCCATAATTGTCGTAAATGCGAAATGCAACAAATAGTTATGAAAGAGAATTTACCACATCTGAATCATAAAGCGGGAGAGGGCCGACAGGGACGGACATCAAGACCATGGCACTATGTATAAGAAACAATCACACAAAGTAAGAAATTGTACATACCAACTATATAAATCAAGTACAACATAAAAAATTGAATACCTAATAATAATCTGGATCGTCGGGTTCAATAAATGCTCCGGGATCAATAAATATATCATCATCATCATCACTATCGGTAATGACTTGCTCATCATCATCATTAATAAATGCATCATAATCATGTGGAAGGCCACCTTTACGTAATTGGTCAAGCATTGACAGGTCATTCGCAGAAGTAACCTCTTCTAGTTCAGGCTCTTCTTGTTCCGGCTCAGGGGTGAAGTCGGGTTCACTGCCACTGTCTACTTCAATGTTCTGGGGTGAAGTAGAGCGGTTCTTGAAATGTTTTTTTGGAAAGACGCGTTTCTTGGAAGAATTATCCTTCGTATGTGTCTAGGTTAATGTGAGGTTCATAATCCTCTTCATTGGGGGGAGGTGGTCTAACACATGGCGGCACTTCATAAACAACATCCCAACCATTGAGATTTGGATCACTTTGACAGGCCCACGGTAGATAGAAAACTTGGGTTGCCTATTGAGCCATAATATAGACATCAGGAACATCCAAATGGGTGCTTTGTTTGATTCCCACTAGCCCTAAGTGTTCATGAGTCCTTCTAGTCTCCTTCGGCTGGAACCAATAACATTTGAAGACTATGATGTTTGGTGGGTTTGCACCATAGAATTGAAGTTCATAAATTGCTTCAACTCTTTCATAATACTCAGTATCTCCTTCGCCGATAGCAGAGACACAACAATTTGTAGCCTTTCGGTAGGCCATAGAAAGCTCTTTGCCATAGGTACGAAAGTGATACCCGTTGATATCGTATTTGTCAAATGAACAGACCTTAAAGTCAAAACCATTAGCGACTTGTCTCAATTCGGCGTCCATTAACTCTAAATTAGCCTACAAGTTTAATACGAAAGGGATTGTTGCATTAGCCACAAATTAGATGAAGAAATGAAATTGTCTAATGGAAATTACCATTTTTTTGAACTAAGAGATGAAACCGGGATAGCCGCCTCCATGCTTTGCCAGAAGCTCATACTCTTCGACGGAATCCTTTTGGATCACCGCTCCATACGAGAATTTGGCGACATATCGACTGTATCAAATTTATCCGGGAATAAGAGCAGTTTAAAGGAATTAGAAGTTGCGAAACAATGTACCGAGAAATTACTCGATGTAGGGCCGCACTTCTATTAGGTTGGTGAAGATATACAACGAAATGATGTGCCATTCTTCGAAATCCAATGTTAAGGAATTAGAAGCATCGGCTGGTGCGAGATCCCTTTGAATAGGCGGAGGTTGGATCCACCCTTTTTAGGTTCGTCAGCATTGTACCGAGGCTTTGGATTATGCAAATGATGATTTTTGGCTTCGTAGTGTGCTATCACGAAGTTTGCCGCCTCCTCGGTAATGAATGCCTCAGCCATCGATGCTTCAATTCTACGCTTATTTTTACATTTTGCTCATAGCGTCTTCTGCATCCTCTTAGTACCATAGCACCAACGATTTTGCATGGGCCCCCCAATCTTGCCTCGGTTGGGAGATGCAAAATCAAGTGCTGCATTGGATTAAAGAAGCCCAGCGGAAAGATCTTCTCTAACTTGCAGATAAACTCCGGCGCCAATTCTTTCATTTCTTCTAGCAGGCCAGGCGATAGTTGTTTCGCACAAAGAACACAGAAGAAATAGCTCAGCTTTGCCAGTACTAGCCATTCATCCTCAGGGATGAAGCCACGCAACATCACCGGCATTACCCGCTCAATCTATATGTGCCAATCATGACTCTTGAGACCAAATATCTTCAATTTATCAAGACTCGCTCCCCTCTTTAGATTCGCTGCATACCCATCGGGGAACATCAACTGTTGTTGCACCCACAAGATAATTTCCCTCATAGCTGGCCTTCCAAGATTGAACCATGCCTTTGGCTTCGTCCTGTTCTGCTTTCCTTTCGGTTCTTTCATGTTTTGTAACGGCCTATCACATAGCGCCTCCAGATCGACTCTAGCCTTAGTATTATCCTTTGACTTCCCATCTATGCCGAACAATGTACCAAAAAGTGCCTTGGCGACATTCTTCTCAGTGTGCATTATGTCGATGTTGTGTGGGCAAAGGAGGTATTTGAAGTAAGGCAGATCCCACAAGCATGTCTTGTGAGTCCAGGCGTGTTTCGAATTATACCCCTTGAAATACCTTGGATGCTCTGGATCTGGCTCAAGAGTGTTTAACTGATACAGGGTCTCTTGGCCTATCAACGCAGGTGGTGCAGAGAGGATGTGTACCCGGAGAACAACAGGGAGGAACTGACGAAATTCTGCATCGGACCCGGAGCAGAGCCGAAAGCACAAGTGCTCCCTGGGTGATTTTGGTAATTAATGTCAACATATCTCTTGTTGGACTAATGTTTTCATCTAGCATGTTTCAGATAAGTTCAACAATTGAGTGGCATGGACTAGAGGATGTGGAACCCCTTCAAGATGATAAGGACAAAGGATTGGCTCAAGCTCAAAGCTCAAGACTCTGCATTTTCTATTTTAGTGATCCAAGATCACATTGAGTTCATAGGAAAGCTAATACTATTAAGAGGGGGTGAGGTGTTGCTTAATGAGGTTCTTGCTCAAAGTGCTTAGTGCTGAAAATATGCCCTAGAGGCAATAATAAATTGGTTATTATTATATTTCCTTGTTCATGATAATCGTTTATTATCCATGCTAGAATTGTATTGATAGGAAACTCAGATACATGTGTGGATACATAGACAACACCATGTCCCTAGTAAGCCTCTAGTTGACTAGCTCATTGATCAATAGATGGTTACGGTTTCCTGACCATGGACATTGGATGTCGTTGATAATGGGATCACATCATTAGGAGAATGATGTGATGGACAAGACCCAATCCTAAGCCTAGCACAAAGATCGTGTAGTTCGTATGCTAAAGCTTTTCTAATGTCAAGTATCATTTCCTTAGACCATGAGATTGTGCAACTCCCGGATACCATAGGAATGCTTTGGGTGTACCAAACGTCACAACGTAACTGGGTGGCTATAAAGGTTCACTACAGGTATCTCCGAAAGTGTCTGTTGGGTTGGCACGAATCGAGACTGGGATTTGTCACTCCGTGTAAACGGAGAGGTATCTCTGGGCCCACTCGGTAGGACATCATCATAATGTGCACAATGTGACCAAGGAGTTGATCATGGGATGATGTGTTACGGAACGAGTAAAGAGACTTGCCAGTAACGAGATTGAACAAGGTATCAGGATACCGACGATCGAATCTCGGGCAAGTATCGTACCGCTAGACAAAGGGAATTGTATACGGGATTGATTAAGTCCTTGACATCGTGGTTCATCCGATGAGATCATCGTGGAGCATGTGGGAGCCAACATGGGTATCCAGATCCCGCTGTTGGTTATTGACCGGAGAGTTGTCTCGGCCATGTCTGCATGACTCACGAACCCGTAGGGTCTACACACTTAAGGTTCGATGACGCTAGGGTTATAGGGAAAGTATGTACGCGGTTAACGAATGTTGTTCAGAGTCTCGGATGAGATCCCGGACGTCACGAGGAGTTCTGGAATGGTCCGGAGGTAAAGATTAATATATAGGAAGTATGGTTTTGGCCACCGGAAGTGTTCCGGGCATCATCGGTAGTGTACCGGGACCACCGGAGGGGTCCGGGGGTCCACCAGGTGGGGCCACCAGCCCTGGAGGCCTACATGGGCCAATAGTGGGAAGGGACCAGCCCCTAGGTGGGCTGGGGCGCCTCCCACCAAGGCCCAAGGCGTCCTCAAGAGGAGAGGGGGCAAACCCTAGGCGCAGATGGGCCCTAAGGCCCACCCTAGGTGCGCCCCCCTCTCTCTCCCCCTTGGCCGCCTCCCAGATGGGATCTGGGGGCTGCCGCCACCCCTAGGGAGGGAACCCTAGGTGGGGGCGCAGCCCCTCCCCTCCCCCTATATATACTTGAGGTTTGGGGCCGCCCAAGACATGTGATTTGCTCTGCCTGTTGGCGCAGCCCTACCCCTCTCCCTCCTCGTCTCTCGTAGTGCTTGGCGAAGCCCTGCTGGAGTCCCGCGCTCCTCCACCACCACCACGCCGTCGTGCTGCTGCTGGATGGAGTCTTCCCCAACCTCTCCTTCTCCCCTTGCTGGATCAAGGCATAGGAGACGTCACCGGGCTGTACGTGTGTTGAACACGGAGGTGCCGTCCGTTCGGCACTAGGATCATCGGTGATTTGGATCACGACGAGTACGACTCCATCAACCCCGTTCACTTGAACGCTTCCGCTTAGCGATCTACAAGGGTATGTAGATGCACTCTCCCTTTCCTCGTTGCTAGATTACTCCATAGATTGATCTTGGTGTTGCGTAGAAAATTTTGAATTTCTGCTATGTTCCCCAATAGTGGCATCATGAGCTAGGTCTATGCGTAGTTTCTATGCATGAGTAGAACACAAAGTAGTTGTGGGCGTCGATATTGTCAATTTACTTGCCGTTACTAGTCTTATCTTGATTCGGCGGCATCGTGGGATGAAGCAGCCCGGACCGACCTTACACGTACTCTTACGTGAGACTGGTTCCACCGACTGACATGCACTAGTTGCATAAGGTGGCTAGCGGGTGTCTGTCTCTCCCACTTTAGTCGGATCGGATTCGATGAAAAGGGTCCTTATGAAGGGTAAATAGAAATTGGCATATCACGTTGTGGTTTTCGCGTAGGTAAGAAACGTTCTTGCTAGAAACCTATAGCAGCCACGTAAAAACTTGCAACAACAATTAGAGGACGTCTAACTTGTTTTTGCAGCATATGCCGTGTGATGTGATATGGCCAAAAAAAAGACGTGATGAATGATATATGTGATGTATGAGATTGATCATGTTCTTGTAATAGGAATCACGACTTGCATGTCGATGAGTATGACAACCGGCCCATAGGAGTTGTCTTAATTTATTTATGACCTGCGTGTCAACATAAAAATCATGTAATTACTTTACTTTATTGCTAAAGCGTTAGCCATAGTAGTAGAAGTAATAGATGACGAGACAACTTCAAGAAGACACGATGATGGAGATCATGGTGTCATGCCGGTGACAACGACGATCATGGAGCCCCGAAGATGGAGATCAAAAGGAGCAAAATGATATTGGCCATACCATGTCACTATTTGATTGCATGTGATGTTTATCATGTTTTACATCTTATTTGCTTAGAACGACGGTAGCTTAAATAAGATGATCCCTCACTAAAATTTCAAGAAAAGTGTTCCCCCTAACTGTGCACCGTTGCGAAGGTTCGTCGTTTCTAAGCACCACGTGATGATCGGGTGTGATAGATTCTAACGTTCGAATACAACGGGTGTAAGCCAGATTTACACAACAAAAACACTTAGGTTGACTTGACGAGCCTAGCATGTACAGACATGGCCTCGGAACACGGAAGACCGAAAGGTTGAGCATGAGTCGTATAGAAGATACGATCAACATGAAGATGTTCACCGATGTTGACTAGTCCGTCTCACGTGATGATCGGACACGGCCTAGTTGACTCGGATCATGTTTCACTTAGATGACTAGAGGGATGTCTATCTGAGTGGGAGTTCATTAGATGAACTCAATTATCATAAACATAGTCTAAATTGTCTTTGCAATACGTTGAATAGCTCACGTTGTAGCTCCCTATTTCAATACGTTCCTAGAGAAAGACCAAATTGAAAGATATTGTAAGCAATGATGCGGACTAGGTCCGTAGTCCGAGGAGTGTCCTCACTGCTACACAGAAGGCTTACGTCTTTGATGCACCGCTCGATGTGGAAACCCCTACAACGTCGTCTGTGGATGTTATGAACACCTAACAGACACGTCCTGATGACTACTTGATAGTTTAGTGCACCATACTTTACGGCTTAGAATCGGGATTCCAATGACGTTTTGAACGGCTGAGACAAATGAGATGTTCCAAGAGCTGAAATTGGGATTTCAGGCTCATGCCCATGTTGAGAGGTGTGAGACCTCTGACAAGTTCTTTTGCCAACAAGATGGAGGAGAATTGCTCAGCTAGTGAGCATGTGCTCAGAATGTCTGGGTGCTACAATCACTTAAATCAAGTGGGGTTTAAACTTCCAGATAAGATAGTGATTGATAGAGTTCTCTAGCCACTATCACTAAGCTACTAGATCTTCGTGATGAACTATGACATGCAAGGGATGGAGTTGATCCCGGAGCTGTTCGCGGTGCTTAAGACCGCAAAAGGTAGAAATCAAGAAGGAGCATCAAGTGTTGATGGTTTAACAAGACCACTAGTTTCAAGAAGGGCAAGGGCTAGAAGGGAAACTTCATGGATGGCAAACCAGTTGCCGCTCCAGTGAAGGAACCCAAGGTTGAACCCAAACCCGAGACTAAGTGCTTCTATTGTAAAGGGGACGGTCACTGGTAGCGGGATTACCCCAAATGCATGGTAGATAAGAAGGCTGGCAACTTCAACAAAATTTATACGTGTCATTAATGTGTACCTCACTAGTACTCCTGGTAGCACCTGGGTATTGGATACCGGTTCAGTTACTATTATTGGTGACTTGAAGCAAAAGCTACGGACTAAACGGAGACTGGCTGAGGGCGAGGTGACGATGTGTGTTGGAAGTGTTTCCAAAGTTGATGAGATCACCATCGCACGCTCCATCTGCCTTCGGGATTAGTATTGAACCTAGATAAATGTTATCAGGTGTCTACGTTGAGCATGAATATGATTAGATCATGTTCATTGCAATACGGTCATTCATTGAAGTTAGAGAATAATGGTTATTCTGTTTACATGAATGATACCTTTCATGGTCATGCACCCTATGTGAATGGTTCATTGAATCTCGGTCGTGGTAATACACATGTTCACGCCAAAAGATGTAGAGTCAATAATGATAGTACCACTTTCTCGTGGCACTGCCGCTTAGGTCATATTGGCGTAAGATGCATGAAGAAACTCCATGTCAATGGATGTTTGGAGTCACTTGATTTTGAATCACTTGACACATGCGAGCCATGCCTCATGGGCAGGATGACTAAGACCCCGTTTTCAGGTACAATGAAACGGGCAAGTGACTTGTTGGAAATCATACATGCTGATGCGTGTGATCCAATGAGAATTGAAACATGCGGTGGATATCTCTATTTTCTCATCTTCACTGACGATTTGAGTAGATATAGGTATATTTACTTAATGAAGCACAAGTCTGAAACGTTTGAAAAGTTCAAGCGATTTCAGAGTGAAGTTAAGAATCATCATAACAAAAAGATCATGTTCCTACGATCTGATCAATAGAAGATTTTCTGAGTTATGAGTTTGGCAATCACTTAAGACATTGTGGAATTGTTTCACAGTTGAAGCCACCTGGAACACCACAGAGTAATGGTGTGTCCAGACGTCGTAATCGAACCTTATGAGATATGGTGCAATCTATGATGTCTCTTACCGATCTACCGTTTTCATTTTGAGGTTATGCGTTAGAGACAGCTGCATTCACTTTAGATAGGACACCATCTAAGTCCGTTGAGACGACATCGTATGAACATTGGTTTGGCAAGAAACCAAAGTTGTCGTTTCTTAATGTTTGGGGCTACGATGCTTAAGGCTTCAGCCAGAGAAGCTCGAACCCAAAGCGGACAAACACATCTTCATAGGATACCCAAAGGTGACAGTTGGGTATACCTTCTATCTCAGATCCGAGGGCAAATTGTTTGTCGCTAAGAACGGGTCCTTTCTTGAGAAGGAGTTTCTCTCGAAAGAATTGAGTGGGAGGAAGATAGAACTTGATGAGGTTGTCGAACCTTTATTTCAACTAGAGAATGATGCAACACAGAAAGATGTTTTCTGTGGCGCCTACGTCTGTTGAATAGGAAGTTAATGATAGTGATCATGAAGCTTCGGATCAAGTTGCTATCGAACCTCGTAGGTCGACAAGGATATGTACTACTCCTAAGTGGTATGGTAATCCTGTCTTAGATATCATGTTGTTAGACAACAATGAATCTACGAGCTATGGAGAAGCGATGGTGGGCCCGTATTCCGACAAATGGTTAGAAGCCATGAAATCCGAGATAGGATCCATATATCAGAACAAAGTATGGACTTTGGTGGACTTGCCCGATGATCGGCAAGCCATTGAGATAAATGGATCTTTAAGAAGAAGACGGACGTGGGCGGTAATGTTACCGTCTATGAAGCTCGACTTGTGGGAAAGAGTCTTTTCACAAGTTCAAGGAGTTGACTACGATGAGAATTTCTCACCCGTAGCGATGCTTAAGTCCGTCGGAATCATGTTAGCATTAGCTGTATTTTTCGATTATGAAATCTAACAGATGGATGTCAAAGCAAGTTTTCTTACCAGTTTTCGTAAGAAAGAGTTGTATGTGATACAATCAAAGTTTTGTCGATCCTAAGGATGCTAAAAGGTATGCTGGCTCCAGCAATCCTTCTATGGACTAGAGCAAGTATCTCGGAATCGGAATATATGTTTTGATGGAGTGATCAAAGCTTTTAGGTTTATACAATGTTTGCTAGAAACTTGTATTTACAAGAAAGTGAGTGGGAGCACTACAACATTTCTGATAAGTATATGTGGATGACATATTGCTGATTCGAAATAATGTAGAATTTCTGGAAAGCATAAATGGTTGTTTGAAAAGTGTTTTTCAAAGGAAGACCTGGATAAAGCTGCTTACAAATTGGGCATCAAGATCTATAGAGATAGATCAAGACGCCTGATGATACTTTCAAAGAACGCACACCTTGACATTTTTTTGAAGAAGTTCAAAATAGATCAGTCAAAGAAGGGGTTCTTACCTGAGTTGTAAGGTGTGAAGTTGAGTAAGACTCAAAGCTTGACCATGGCAGAAGAAAGAGGAAGGACGAAGGTCGTCCCCTATGCTCTTGTCATAGGCTCTATACGGTATGCCATGCTGAGTACCGCACCTGATGTGTGCCTTGCCACATGTCTGGCAAGAGGGTACAAAGGTGATCTAGGAGTAGATCACCAGATAGCAGTCAAAATTACCCTTAGAGGAATAAGGAAATGTTTCTCGGTTATGGAGGTGATAAAGAGTTCGACATAAAGAGTTACGTCAATGCAAGCTTAACACCTATCCGGATAGCTCTGAGTAGAGATACCGGATACGTATAATGGAGCAATAATTTGGAATAGCTCCAAGTGGAACGTGGTAGCAGCATCTACGATATAAAGTTTTGCGAATACATAGGGATCTGAATATGGCAAGACCCATTGACTACAACCTCTCTCACAAGCATAACATGATCAAACCCATAACTCTTTGAGTGTTTATCACATAGTGATGTGAACTAGATCATTGAGTCTAGTAGACTCTTGGATGTTGGTCACATGGCAATGTGACCTGTAAGTGTTAATCACATGGCGATGTGAACTAGATTATTGACTCTAGTGCAAGTGGGAGACTGTTGGAAATATGCCCTAGAGGCAATAATAAATTGGTTATTATTATATTTCCTTGTTCATGATAATCGTTTATTATCCATGCTAGAATTGTATTGATAGGAAACTCAGATACATGTGTGGATACATAGACAACACCATGTCCCTAGTAAGCCTCTAGTTGACTAGCTTGTTGATCAATAGATGGTTACGGTTTCCTGACCATGGACATTGGATGTCGTTGATAACGGGATCACATCATTAGGAGAATGATGTGATGGACAAGACCCAATCCTAAGCCTAGCACAAAGATCGTGTAGTTCGTATGCTAAAGCTTTTCTAATGTCAAGTATCATTTCCTTAGACCATGAGATTGTGCAAGTCCCGGATACCGTAGGAATGCTTTGGGTGTACCAAACGTCACAACGTAACTGGGTGGCTATAAAGGTTCACTACAGGTATCTCCGAAAGTGTCTGTTGGGTTGGCACGAATCGAGACTGGGATTTGTCACTCCGTGTAAACGGAGAGGTATCTCTGGGCCCACTCGGTAGGACATCATCATAATGTGCACAATGTGACCAAGGAGTTGATCACGGGATGATGTGTTACGGAACAAGTAAAGAGACTTGCCAGTAACGAGATTGAACAAGGTATCGGGATACCTATGATCGAATCTCGGGCAAGTATCGTACCGCTAGACAAAGGGAATTGTATATACGAGATTGATTAAGTCCTTGACATCGTGGTTCATCCGATGAGATCATAGTGGAGCATGTGGGAGCCAACATGGGTATCCAAATCCCGCTGTTGGTTATTGACCGGAGAGTTGTCTCGGCCATGTCTGCATGACTCACGAACCCGTAGGGTCTACACACTTAAGGTTCGATGACGCTAGGGTTATAGGGAAAGTATGTACGCGGTTACCGAATGTTGTTTGGATTCCCGGATGAGATCCCGGACGTCACGAGGAGTTCCGGAATGGTCCGGAGGTAAATATTAATATATAGGAAGTATGGTTTTGGCCACTAGAAGTGTTCCGGGCATCACCGGTAGTGTACCGGGACCACCGGAGGGGTCCGGGGGTCCACCAGGTGGGGCCACCAGCCCCGGAGGCCTACATGGGCCAATAGTGGGAAGGGACCAGCCCCTAGGTGGGCTGGGGCGCCTCCCACCAAGGCCCAAGGCGTCCTCAAGAGGAGAGGGGGCAAACCCTAGGCGCAGATGGGCCCTAAGGCCCACCCTAGGTGCGCCCCCTCTCTCTCCCCCTTCGCCGCCTCCCAGATGGGATCTGGGGGCTGCCGCAACCCCTAGGGAGGGAACCCTAGGTGGGGGCGCAGCCCCTCCCCCCTATATATACTTGAGGTTTGGAGCTGCCCAAGACATGTGATTTGCTCTCCCTGTTGGTGCAGCCCTACCCCCCTCCCTCCTCGTCTCTTGTAGTGCTTGGCGAAGCCCTGCTGGAGTCCCGCGCTCCTCCACCACCACCACGCCGTCGTGCTGCTGCTGGATGGAGTCTTCCCCAACCTCTCCTTCTCCCCTTGCTGGATCAAGGCGTAGGAGACGTCACCGGGCTGTACGTGTGTTGAACACGGAGGTGCCATCCGTTCGGCACTAGGGTCATCGGTGATTTGGATCACGACGAGTACGACTCCATCAACCCCGTTCACTTGAACGCTTCCGCTTAGCAATCTACAAGGGTATGTAGATGCACTCTCCCTTTCCTCGTTGCTAGATTACTCCATAGATTGATCTTGGTGTTGCGTAGAAAATTTTGAATTTCTGCTACGTTCCCCAACACTTAGTGATATGCTCCACAACCCTCAACTAATTTCTCACATCCAAATATGTCCCAAACCAAAAGTCAAACTCAGCCCCACCGAAATTTTCTATCCGGCGCCACCGAGTTCTCTTGACATAGCCACTGCCAGAAACCCTAATCAATTCGGTCTCACCGATGGGATCTCGGTCTCACTGAGATGGGCTTACAAACTCTCTGTTGCCTATTGCAATAATTTTGGTCCCACCGAGGTATGCAATCGGTCCCACCGAGTTTGCTTGGCCAACTCCCTGTTTCGCTTATTACCCAAATCGGTCCCACCGAGTTTGTGTAATCGGTCAAACCAAGTTGAGGCTTTACCCTAACCCTAGCACATCGGTCCCACCGAGTTGATCATGTCGGTCCCATCGAAATGCCTAATGGTCACATTATGAACTAAATCGGTCTGACCGAGTTCTCTGAATCGGTCCCACCAAGTTTGGTAAATTGTGTGTAACGGTTAGATTTTGTGTGGAGGCTATATATACTCCTCCACCCACTCTTCATTCGCAGAGAGAGCCATCAGAACATGCCTACACTTCCAACATACATTTTTTGAGAGAGAACCACCTACACTTGTGTTGAGGTCAAGATATTCCATTCCAACCACATAAATCTTGATCTCTAGCCTTCCCCAAGTTGCTTTCCACTCAAATCTTCTTTCTACCAAATTCAAATCCTGTGTGTGTGAGAGAGAGTTTAGTGTTGGGGAGACTATCATTTGAAGCACAAGAGCAAGGAGTTCATCATCAACACACCATCTATTACCTCTTGGAGAGTGGTGTCTCCTAGATTGGTTAGGTGTCACTTGGGAGCCTCTGTCAAGATTGTGGAGTTGAACCAAGGAGTTTGTAAGGGCGGGGGGATCGCCTACTTCGTGAAGATCTACCCGAGTGAGGAAGTCCTTCATGGGCGACGGCCATGGTGGGATAGACAAGGTCGCTTCTTCGTGGACCCTTCATGGGGGGAGCCCTCCGTGGACTCGTGCAACCGTTACCTTCGCGAGTTGAAGTCTCCATCAACGTGGATGTACGATAGCACCACCTATCAGAATCATGGATATAAAAAATCTATGTGTCTCCAAATTGGGTTTGCACACTCCAATCCCATCCCTTTACATTCTTGCAACTTGCATGCTTTACTTTCCGCTGCTCATATGCTCTTGTCATGCTTGCTTGATATGTATTGTGAATGCTTAAACTTGTGCCAAAACTCCACTTCAACTTAAAGAAATTAAAAACTACAACTTTTCTTGCTAAGAGTCTATTCACCCCCCTCTAGACACCTCTACTCGATGATACAATAGCATATGGGAAAACGAACCCAATCTACGCATACTCTGGCTATCCATGGATAACGTTGGACAATTCGAAAGAATCACGGTTATAAATATGCAAATGCATGCATATTTATAGATGTAACCCTTTCGAACGGGAGACACATAGTGGTCACGCATACTGATGATTGAAGACACCTATAGCTAGCAAGTTTCATCGGCACGAAGACCAGAACAGAGCAAATGAAGGGGGGAGGAGGAGATGTCATTTTTGCTCACCCACGAACGTAGGGGCAGAGCTCTTTGAACACTAGACCCTCACAGCGATGAAATAACTGCACGTTTACATCGAAAGATGAGTAACATAACCATTTTGTTTTTCCGTCGACCTAACTAAATATTTACAATAGGACGAGCAGGTTAGTGGGTTCCTTGGCGTCGATGGAACCCTAAATAGCAAGTATCATTGGTGCGGGATACATGTGGCACTCGATGTTGAACACTAGATCCACATCCCACAAGTGAAGCCAGCGCCCGGCATCCCACAACAATAGTTCTGGTGGCCGATGACGGTCGAACACCTTGGCGAATTTGTCTGGCAGCCTCTACGATGAGGATTAAAGCCAACTTTTGAAATTTCAAACAACCAAACTGACATGAGTCAGTTTGGGTGTTTCAAGTTTCAACACTTGCCTTTTAATCGTCATCGCAGAGGCTGCCAGACAAATTCGCAATGGTGTTCGACCGCCATCGACGCCGAGAACTATTGCTGTCGGACACCGGACGCCGACGTCACTTGTGGGACGTGGATGTAGTGTTCGACACCGACGTCCACATGTATCTCGCACCGACGGTACTTGCTATTTAGGGTTCCATCGACACTGAGGAACCCCCAAACTCGCTCGACCCGGTTTCGTCGGTGATCCACCCCTAATCTTCTTCTTCCTCCTCCTCTTCTTCTTCCTCTTCTTCTTCTTCTTCTTCTTCTTCTTCTTCTTTCATCTTTCTTCTTTCTTCTTAACCTAAACAAAACCTAATAAACTTAACCTAAACTAAACTAAATCTAAATCTAAAAAATAGAAACTAAACCGAAACTAAACCAAGCCTAAATTAAACTAAATCTAAAAAACGGGAAAAAGAGGGATGTCACCTTCAGGCGCGGCAGGGGGTGCCGGATGGAGGAGGGGGGCCGAGCCGGGGCGCCAGGGCAGGGTTCCGGGGCCGGGGCGCCTCGGGGGCGGGCGGGGCGGGGGCAGCCGGGGGGCAGGGCGGGCGGCGGAGCGGCGGGGGCGGCTCGGGCACGGAGCGGCGGCACGGGTGCGATGAGGGAGGGAGAGAGAGGGGAGAGAGAGAGGGACGTGGGGCTAGCGGCTTTTTAGGTTAGGTCACAACTCTTTGTCGTCCCCTAGCGGAGGGCAAAGAGCCTAGCTAACAGACGTTAGTTGGCCACTTTCTTTGCCGTCCGCTAGCCGACGACAAACATTCTTTGCCGTCCGTTAGCTGACGGTAAAGAAAGTGGCCGTTAGGAATCCCTCGCTAGTATGCCACTCTCCCTCTTTGCCTTCCGCTAGCGTACGACAAAGCTTCTATGCCATCTGCTAGCGGACGGCAAAGAACTGGCTGATGGCAAACACCATCTTTGTCGTTGTCGGTGTCAAAACCGGCGGATCTCGGGTAGGGGGTCCCGAACTGTGCGTCAAGGCCGGATGGTAACAGGAGACAAGGGACAAGATGTTTTTTACCCAGGTTCGGGCCCTCTCGATGGAGGTAATACCCTACTCCTGCTTGATTAATATTGATGATATGGGTAGTACAAGAGTAGATCTACCACGAGATCAAGGAGGCTAAACCCTAGAAGCTAGCCTATGGTATGATTGTTGTATATGGAGTTGATTGCCTACGGACTACAACCCTCCGATTTATATAGACACCGGATAGGGTTAGGGTTACATAGAGTCGGTTACAATGGTAGGAGATCTTGAATATCCGCATCGCCAAGCTTTCCTTCCATGCCAAGGAAAGTCCCATCCGGACACGGGACAAAGTCTTCAATCTTGTATCTTCATAGTCCAGGAGTCCGGCTGAAGGTATAGTCCGGCTACCCGAACACCCCCTAATCCGGGACTCCCTCAGTAGCCCCCGAACCAGGCTTCAATGACGATGAGTCCGGCGCGCAGATTGTTCGGCATTGCAAGGCGGGTTCCTCTCCATATCTTGTGTACCTGTAGGAATAATGTCCGATTTTTGTAATGTAGTGCTCCTCGGCTTCCACGCCCAATAATGGCCGTCTTCCACGTGTTCAAACGAATGCGAAAAGCCAGGGTGTTTTTACATCCACACCCCTAGCCGTATAAATGAGCCGCCTATTTAACGGGATGGGGATTTAGGTCCTAACCACATCTTCTCCTTTCCGTGAGTTATCATCAGAGCGCTTCCAGCAAAGGTCCATTCCAACATGACCAGCCGTCGCAGCTCCTCCCCTCGCCCCTCCGGTCCCAAACCCGGGGACTGGGAGAGTTGCACCATCCCGCATAGCGAGTTAGCGTCACTTCAGGCCAAGGGATTTCTCCCTCAGGCATACATGGTCCCGGTCCGAGCCGGTCTCGCCACCTATAATGGCGGAAAACAAGCAAAGAGCACCCCCAATCCTTCTAAAGGAGAGCGGGTGTGCCTCGTCCCCTATCTAATAAGGGGACTGGGATTTCCAATTCACCCATTTCTCCGCGGGCTTCTGGAGTTCTACGGCCTCCAGCTGCACAACCTCACGCCCGCCTCTGTATTGCATATTGCGGGTTTCGTCGCCCTTTGCGAGCTATTTTTAGGCGTTGAGGATCATTTCGCGCTGTGGAAGAGGTTATTCTGCCTGGTGCCCCGTTCTAAAGAGGGGTCTATATACCAAGTGGGCGGAGCCGAAGTATGGCGCATCGCCGGGACCGGATACCTATCCGGAACCCCGAAGAAGGCGTCCGAGGACTGGCCTTCGGAATGGTTTTATATAGATGACGTCCCACTACCGGACCCTATCCAGGTCGGTCTCCCTGAGTTCAACAGTGCTCCATTGAAGAAACGCTTGAGCTAGCGTCCGCGGAGCTCTCAGAGAGAAAGCGACAGAGACGTCCTTTACCTGATGGGCCGGATAAGACTATTGGCTCATTCCGGACTAACCATGATTGGAGTCATGGCCGCATGCATTATGCAGGGGTGCAGCCACTTCAATATAGAGGCCACCCCATGTGGGATTTCAACGGGGAGGATGACACCACCCGTTATGGTCGTAAGGGGCCGGCTTCAGCTGCCGCCCTAGTAAAGATCTTATCCTCTTTGTACAAGGGAGAAAAGGAGGAATTCCTCCGCGTCAACCCGCAGGACGGATTTACTATGTACGATCCTCCAAGTTGGGTAAGTGAACAACTGCGCTTGCCCGTTTGTTTTGTACTCCCACGGTTAGATATGTAGTCTAACGACTTCAATGCAGGAACTGCGACAGGTGGTGAAGGATATAAACAGCCGCCCTCCACAACCCGAGGACCCAGAACGGTCCCTCGATCCAGACTCTGAAGAGGATCCGGACATATCGGTGGAGCTTATCGACGGGGTGTTCCATCAGCTAAGCAAGGACAATACCTTGGTAGCCATCACGGCTGATTACCCAGGGTTAATCCCGGCCTCCCAGGTGACAGAAACCGGAGTATCATTCCCTTGAGAGAGATTCCACTCTCACGTATTCCGGTGTTTCTGACGACAACCGTGTTTTGCAGGGGAGATTTCCGAGGCAGGAGGCCGAACCTGCGGCGGCTAGCCAACGAGGGGCCGCAGGGCCCCGTGGGGCAAAAAGGAATGTAGTCCGAACTGAGATGCCGGCGCAAAGGTATAGCGCACCCTCTGCTTCCCTGGTGTTATTCTGTCCGGGCATATTAACGTTCGTGCTATCTTCAGAACGAAGAGACCTTTCCGGACTATATCCGGAGAGGTTGCCAATCGCGCCTCCACCAGCCAGGCTCCAACGTCTGGCCAGGAAGCGGAGGCGAGCACAAGGCGCGCACCGGACGCTCCTCCGACAGAGGATGCGGACAAGCTGTCTGCCACAAATTCTGAAGTGGAGAGTGCCATGAACCACAAGTGTCGTCGGACAGTTCTACGCGACGCTTGTTTCTCCCAAGAGGCTTTAGATGCCTTTAATTCGGGAGATGCGTACCTCCATGCCGCTCAAAATGGTTTAGCCAGAGCCACGGAGCAGTATGTAAAAGACATACGGGTAAGAAAATTTTGGTCAAATATATATATACCCGTAGCCCCCGAGACTTGAAACAGTTAGAGCAACTGATTTAAGGATCATTTAATATTCAAGTTCTTATAGAGAAGAATACTGTACTGTCCCAGGAGCTGGAAAAGTGCAAGGCCCAACTAGAGGCCGCACTAGCCGCAGCAGGGGAGTCCAAAGAGACCCCCTCAGGTAAGATACACTTCGAAAGATTAGTATTGTGCGGTGTGGGTGCAAATCTGACAAATCATGTTGCAGATGGTGCCGGACTCGATCCGGGAAAGCAACAACTCTTACGCCGGCTAAAGGCCGGTGAGAGTACGTTGACAAAGGTGAGGCAAGAGAAGAATGATCTTCAGGATGCCAACACCAGGCTGGACGTCGAACTTAAAGATGTTCGTGGCCAGCTGTCGGACTCCACGAAGGAGAATTAGCGGCTTCTACGCGGCATATTTAGTAAGTGCTTGAACGAACTTTGAAAAAAGAGTTCGGCGAGGAAGTCAACTAACAGAGTAATGTCTGTAGGTATGCTCACAGGTTGTCCTGCAGAGGAGATGCCCGGTTCTACGGGTGACCTTCTTCCCGAACTCATGCAACTGCACGAGCGAATTTGGCAGGCGATGCGAGGTGTTGCCCAAGCCTTATGGCCTGCCCACTCCATGCCCGAGGGCCTTGGAGAGCTTGCGGAGAAGCTGAAGGGAGCTCGGTGGCGCTTCCGGTTGTGGAAGATATCGGCCTGCCGACAAGGCGCTAGGGAAGCCTGGGCCATGGTGAAGACCCGTTTTACGAAGTCTGACCCAAACCACATGGCCAAGGTCGGACCAGTGGGGCTTGACGGGAAGGAGATCCCTGTGAGCTTAGTATACGGCCAAGTAGAGTTGGCCGCGAAGTATTCCCAGCAGGACTGTAAATTAGACAGCCTGTTAGATGGTATAGAAGAGGAATACAATCAGTCAGAATGACTATGTAATTTTGAATTGACATGTGTAATGCCTTCTAGCCAGATTATAGATCGTTTGTCGTTGCCGACCTTTTCGCTTCAACCTCGGGACCTGACGGTCCGGAGTGTGTCCGAATACCATAGCGGTTATATAAGAACCGTGGTATGCGTTGAGACCAGGCATAGGGGTCATTAGTGCTTTATCAGACAAGTGCCCAACTAGTTATGTTATATTACATGGTTAGTAAGAAACATCTTCCAGAGAGAATAGTTCCGTTAGGGGTTCCTTTCGCTGGGAGGCATGCCCTAAAGTGCATGTCCGGACTGCGTAAAAAGACGTAGAAAAAAGCATCTGGGGGCGCATAAAATGAGTAAAAAGATCATCTTTTATCTCATCGACCGAATATTCCCTTAAGAATGCTAGCTTTCGGCTTCACCCAGTCTGAGGTACACATCCGGCTGACCCGGTAGTAACAATCGCAGAGGTGCTCCCTTTACCGCCTAGCCGAACAATCGGGAACGTAGGGGTAAGCACAGGAGCCAGGCAACCCAGCTTGGCCAAAACTTAAGTCATATCGATGCATATAATGGTGAAAAAAAGGGTACATGCGGAAGTTTGACGCATGTGTTAGGCGTGAAGCCCATATAAATAAGCTTCTGTTAAAGAAGCCCCCAGGTTTAATGAGCGCGAGTGGCGTGTCACTAGATGAGCCTTTAAGGGTTATAAAAGAAAAGAGGGGAAGGAGAGAAATGTATGACAGAAAAATGCAAAAAATGGACAGAGGAAGGAGACGAACACAGAGTCCGGCGCTAGGCATAGAATCTTCAGAGACGGGTGGCGTTCCACGGGTTCGGCTCGAGTCGGTTATCCGACGCATCTCGCAGGCGGTACGCCCCGCCAGTCAGGACTTGGTCAATTATGAATGGACCTTCCCACTTGGGCTTGAGTTTGTCCTTTTTCTTATCCGGCAGGCGTAGAACTAGTTCGCCAACATTGTAATTTTTGGCCCGTACTTCTCTGCTTTGATATCTTCGGGCCTGCTGTTGATAAAATGCGGAACGGGCTTTTGCCATGTCACGCTCCTCCTCCAGGGCGTCCAAGTTGTCCTGCCGATCGAGCTCGGCTTCTCTTTCTTCGTACATGCGCACTCTAGGTGAGTCATGAATTATGTCGAAGGCAGAACTGCCTATGCGTCGTACACCATAAAAAATGGTGTGTATCCGGTGGTGCGATTTGGCGCGGTCCGCAGCCCCCATAGCACGGAGTCGAGCTCCTCTACCCAGTGCGTGTTAGATTCCTTGAGGGACCGCACCAGTCTAGGTTTAATGCCGCTCATGATAAGACCATTTGCACGTTCGACCTGGCCGTTGGTTTGTGGGTGATAGACGGAAGCATAATCGAGCTTGATGCCCATGTTTTTGCACCAGAGTTTTACCTCGTCGGCAGTAAAGTTTGTACCGTTATCGGTTATGATGCTGTGGGGGACGCCATAACGGTGTACAACCCCGGATATGAAGTCTATCACAGGTCCGGATTCGGCCGTTTTAACAGGCTTGGCTTCTATCCATTTGGTGAATTTATCCACCATGACCAGTAAGTATTTTTTCCTATCGGTCCCACCTTTAAGGGGTCCGACCATGTCAAGCCCCCAGACCGCAAAAGGCCAGGTGATGGGTATAGTTTGGAGTGCGGTGGGTGGCATATGGCTTTGGTTGGCAAAAAGTTGGCAACCAGCGCATCGTTGGACTAGGTCCTGAGCTTCTGCCCGGGCCGTCGGCCAATAAAAGCCTGTACGGAAAGCCTTGCTAACAAGGGACCGAGCAGCGGCGTGGTGACCACCGAGTCCAGCATGAATTTCAGCCAGAAGGTTCCGCCCTTCCTCTTCGGAGATGCACCTTTGAAGGACTCCGGTAGTGCTTTTCTTATAAAGCTCTCCCTCATGCACTCTATAGGCTTTAGATCGCCGCACTATGCAGCGGGCCTCATTTTGGTCCTCCGGGAGTTCCTGCCTAGTAAGGTAGGCTAGGAATGGTTCTGTCCATGGAGCGATGACCGCCATTATTACGTGGGCTGAAGGTGTAATTTCATTGGCAGAGCCTCCAATTGTGTCAGATTGTTCGGCGTCGAGTGGTGCGGCTGGGTCCGGGCTGTTATTTGCGGGTTCCCCCTCCCATGCTACGGATGGCTTGAACAATCTTTCCAAAAAGATGTTGGGGGGACTGCATTGCGTCTTGCTCCAATGCGTGCCAGGACGTCCACTGCTTGATTGTTTTCTCGGGCTATATGGTGAAACTCCAGCCCTTCGAACCGAGTTGACATTTTTAGGACGGCGTTGCGGTAAGCTGCCATTTTTGGGTCCTTGGCGTCGAAGTCTCCATTTATTTGGGATATCGCGAGGTTTGAATCCCCGCGTACCTCTAGGCGCTGGATACCCATGGATACTGCTATCCGGAGGCCATGTAGGAGGGCCTCATATTCGGCTGCATTGTTGGAATCCATGTACATGATCTGGAGCACATATTGGACTGTGTCTCCTGTGGGGGACGTCAGGACGATGCCAGCCCCCAGTCCGGCCAACATTTTGGAGCCGTCGAAATGCATAATCCAGTTTGAATATGTGCCGTACTCTTTAGGGAGCTCGGCCTCCGTCCATTCTGCGACGAAGTCGGCCAAAACTTGCGATTTAATAGCTCGTCGTGGCTTATAGGTTATATCGAATGGGAGAAGCTCGATGGCCCATTTTGCAATCCGGCCCGTTGCGTCGCGGTTGTTGATAATATCGTTGAGTGGTACTTCCGAGGCTACTATTATGGAACACTCTTGAAAGTAGTGTCGTAGCTTCCGGGATGCCATGAATACCGCGTATGCAATCTTTTGATAATGCGGGTAGCGTGATTTGCATGGAGTGAGGACGGTGGATACATAGTAGACCGGCCTTTGAAGGGGGAATTTGTGTCCATCCGTTTCCCGCTCGACAACGAGTACTGCGCTGACAACTTGATGTGTTGCTGCAATGTACAATAACATTGGTTCGCCGGTGTTCGGCGCGGCCAGGACTGGGTTTGTTGCCAATATGGCTTTTATTTCATCAAGTCCGGCCGTGGCGGCCTCCGTCCACTCGAAGTGTTCGGTGCGCCGAAGGAGGCGATAGAGGGGTAGTGCCTTTTCTCCCAAGCGGGAGATGAAGCGGCTTAAAGCCGCCACGCATCCGGTTAATTTTTGTATTTGTTTGAGGTCCTTTGGGATATCCAATTGTGACAAAGCTCGAATCTTGGTTGGATTTGCTTCAATTCCTCTACCGGATATAATGAAGCCCAAGAGCTTTCCGGCTGGAACGCCGAAGACGCATTTTTCCGGGTTGAGCTTGATGTCATATTTTCGGAGGTTATCGAATGTAAGCCTCAAGTCGTCTACTAGAGATTCAACATGTCTTGATTTGACGACCACATCGTCCACATACGCCTCCACTGTTTTGCCGATCTGATTTGCCAGACATGTCTGGATCATGCACTGATATGTTGCGCCAGCGTTTTTTAGCCCGAAGGGCATTGTTTTGAAGCAGAATGGGCTGTATGGTGTGATGAATGCTGTTGCAGCTTGGTCTGATTCTGCCATCTTGATTTGATGGTAACCGGAGTATGCGTCGATGAAACACAACAAATCGTGTCCTGCGGTGGCATCGATAATTTGGTCGATGCGGGGGAGGGGGAAGGGATCCTTTGGGCAAGCCTTGTTAAGGTCTTTAAAGTCGACACACAGGCGCCAGGATTTGTCCTTCTTTGGTACCATCACCAGGTTTGCTAGCCAGTCCGGATGTTTTATGTCTCTGATGAATCCGGCCTCCAATAGCTTGGCTAGCTCCTCTCCCATAGCCTGTCTCTTGGGTTCGGAAAAACGCCGAAGGGCTTGTTTGACATGTTTAAATCCTTTTAGGATATTTAAGCTGTGTTCAGCCAGCCTGCGTGGGATCCCTGGCATGTCTGAAGGGTGCCAGGCGAAGATGTCCCAGTTCTCTCGTAGGAACTCTCGTAGTGCGGCGTCTGCATCAGGGTTCAGTCGTGCCCCGATTGAAGCTGTTTTATTGGGGTCCGTTGGATGGACCTAGAATTTGACTATTTCGTCGGCTGGCTTGAAGGATGTGGATTTGGATCTCTTATCGAGTATCACATCATCCCTGTTAACCATGGAGCGCAGCGCAGTCAGTTCCTCGGCCACTAAGGCTTCGGATAGCGCCTCAAGGGCTAATGCGTCCGTCTTGTTTTTGGCGCGGAGTGCTATGTCCGGATCACTAGCTAGAGTGATAATTCCATTCGGCCCGGGCATCTTAAGCTTCATGTACCCGTAATGGGGTATTGCTTGGAAGATTGTGAATGCTTCTCGCCCTAGTAAAGCGTTATATCCTCTCTTAAACGGGGCCACCTGAAACGTGACTTCTTCAGACCTGTAATTATCCGGCGTGCCGAACACCACATCTAGTGTGATTTTTCCTGTGCAGCGCGCTTCCCG
This sequence comes from Triticum urartu, assembly GCF_003073215.2. NCBI lineage: Eukaryota > Viridiplantae > Streptophyta > Magnoliopsida > Poales > Poaceae > Triticum > Triticum urartu. The sequence continues at coordinate 642,072,579 of NC_053026.1, read as the reverse complement.
ACTGGGGATTATTCCTCTAAAGGTTGTGCTGCTTCGCTCAATGCGGTTCCAGTCTATTTCCATTTTTTGAAGGGTTTCCTCATAAATGAGGTTCAGTCCGCTGCCTCCATCCATGAGCACCTTGGTGAGGCGAAAGCCGTCCACTATGGGACTGAGGACCAATGCGGCTGGTGCTCGGGCTGTTCGGAATCTAGGTTCATCACTTGCGTTGAAGGTAATAGCAGTGTCACGATTTATTGTTGCAACTTGATAGACTTCGGCAAGGCTGTGGAGTGTTCTTTTTCGCATATTGTTTGATGCGAAAGTCTCGAAGACTGTGAGAACGGTACTGGTGTCCTCGGGCTGGCTTTCTGCGGCCTCCAGAATTAAGAGGTCCTCGCCAATTTTGGCCACCTGCCGGAGTATCCAACATGCTCTAAGGCTGTGAGTTGTTGTGGCGTCCTCTGTACTGTGAATTCTACAGGGTCCATCAAGCCACCTTTCCAGTACGGTTCCATGCCCTGTCGAGGGTTTTGGTTTTTTGGTGTTTATCCCGGGTGTCCTATGATGATGCACCCTCTTAGTTCGGACGGGATTACTATTCAAGGCCGGATTATCCCAAAACTTTATTTCGGTTTTCCAGGCGCTTTCCATCTCACAGTATTTTGGTACTATGGACGCCAAGTCAGGGAAGCGTGTAATATCACGACGACTTACGGCGTTAAGGATTCCCTCGTCCGTGCAATTACTGCAGAAAATTGAGATTGCGTCTCCCTCGCGGCAATCCTTTATCCTGTTCATAACCAGGAGGAATCTGGCCCAGTAATGATGTACTGTTTCCTCAGGCCTCTGCCTGATTTGGGAGAGATCGCTTATGTTCGGGTGGGCGGGTGTCGTTGAATCTGAAACCTCACCCAATCCAAGATTCAGAGGCCGAAGAGTTTCCGAACTCTGAAGTTCGGATTCTTGGATGTTGTCCAACGAATCTAGTCCGTTGCCTGATCCTAAGCTCAGGTCTTGAGTTACATCCTCCTCTCTGTGGGTATCCGGCTTGGAGGAGTCGGGAATTCGGACGTAGCTAGTCCTTAAAATAGATGAAGGGTCGCCGCACTGCGCCTCTACCACGGCAACGTGGTGGGTGACTTGGGGAGAGTTAATTTCTCTTAGATCGGGTTTAAGCCCAACCTGGTCATAATCCGTAGCGACCCCCAGGGCGGCGATGCGATCCAAGAGCTCGTTTACGGAAGAGAGCTCCATTGGATCTAGCTGCTCGACGAGCTCCGAGCTGACGTGTAGGTTGCTTTTGATGACCCGAGAGGTCACCGTCGGTGCAACAGCCGAACAGGCGGTCATGAGGAAACCACCTAGCCGGAGGGTTTGGCCGACAGCCAAGGCTCCCTTAGCAACGGCGCCGTCTTTAAAGACGGGAGGAGGCATCCTTCCTGATTGTGACGGCACAGAGGAACTCTCAATGAAAGCACCAATGTCGGTGTCAAAACCGGCGGATCTCGGGTAGGGGGTCCCGAACTGTGCGTCAAGGCCGGATGGTAACATGAGACAAGGGACAAGATGTTTTTTACCCAGGTTCGGGCCCTCTCGATGGAGGTAATACCCTACCCCTGCTTGATTAATATTGATGATATGGGTAGTACAAGAGTAGATCTACCACGAGATCAAGGAGGCTAAACCCTAGAAGCTAGCCTATGGTATGATTGTTGTATATGGAGTTGATTGCCTACGGACTACAACCCTCCGGTTTATATAGACACCGGATAGGGTTAGGGTTACATAGAGTCGGTTAAAATGGTAGGAGATCTTGAATATCCGCATCGCCAAGCTTGCCTTCCACGCCAAGGAAAGTCCCATCCGGACACGGGACGAAGTCTTCAATCTTGTATCTTCATAGTCCAGGAGTCTGGCTGAAGGTATAGTCCGGCTACCCGAACACCCCCTAATCCAGGACTCCCTTAGTCGTCCACTCTTTTTTTGCCGTCAGCTTTTTGTATGCTAATGGCAAAGACCTCCTTTGTCATCAGCTAACGGACGACAAAGAACTGACTGACGGCAAAGGTCCTGATTCCAGTAGTGTTGAGGCATTGTAAGTCAAATCTCACATTCATGTAGCACTCTGCAACTACTCACTGAGTATATCCTATCAAACCACAAGCTAGAAAATCGATGATAGCTAGACGCAAAACAAGGAATCCCATTTATAAGCCCAACTAGAATGCCATACAAAACATAACACAACACAATACAAAGCTGATGAAAAAAAGTTGTACCGCAGGGAAACAAACTCAAAAAATAACTGACATTCATCTAAGATCCTTCTGGTTCTTCTCATTGATACGTCTCCAACGTAGCTATAATTTATGAAGTATTCATGCTAATATAATATCATTCTTGGATGCTTTACAATCATTTTATAGCAACTTTATATCATTTTTGGGACTAACTGTGATAGCCTGGCTTTAGGGATGATAGACTACTCATATCAATAAGGAATTCCTTCTTTTCCGGAAGCCCATTCGGACAGAACTCCAAAGTTAAGCTTGCTCAGCTTGGAGTAATTTCAGGATGGGTGACCGACCGAGAAGTTGCTCTCGGGTGTGCATTAGTGAGGACAAAGTGCGCAGAAAAGACTAGTATTGATTTGTGGGGCCAGTCTAGATCCCGCCAGGAGTAACGACCACCGGCGGGTGTGTCCGGGGCGTTACAAGTTGGTATCACAGATGTTTGCGGACAGGTACGCGGTCATGTTGTTCATGACGTTTGTGATCCGTCGTGGCATACGGCATGGCACATGTACCGGATTGGATGCACAGATGTATGTGCCAAGAGGGAACGTTCATGTGGCCCGACGAGGACGTCGGTTCCTCTGAGTGGGGGTGTATGTGATAGCCTGGCTTATTAGGGATGATAGACTACTCATATCAATAAGGAATTCCTTCTTTTTTGGAAGCCCATTCGGACAGAACTCCAAAGTTGAGCATGCTCAGCTTGGAGTAATTTCAGGATGGGTGGCCGATCGAGAAGTTGCTCCCGGGTTTGCATGAGTGAGGACAAAGTGCGCAAAAAAGACTAGTATTGATTTGTGGGGCCAGTCTAGATCCCGCCAGGAGTAACGACCACCGGCGGGTGTGTCCGGGGCGTTACACTAACCTATTGACATAGTGCCCAGTGCCAATTGCTATTTTTGCTTGTCTTTTACATCACAGAAAGTCAATACCAAACGGAGTCCAAACAATGCGAAACTTTTTGTGGATTTTTTATTGACCAAAAGACCACCAGTGGGCCAGAGCAGCACCTGGGGGTGCCCCTGAAGGAAAAGTCATTCCCTATGCCTCAACCATAGGTTATATAAAGTATGCTATGCTATGTACCAGACCTATTGTGTACCTCACCAAGAGTTTGGCAACATGATACAATAGTGATCAAGGAGTGGATAGCTGGACATCAGTCAAAATTATCCTTAGTGGAATAAGGATATGTTTCTCGATTATGGAGGTGACAAAAAGTTCGTCATAAAGAGTTACATCAATGCAAGTTTTGACACCGATCTAGATGACTCTGAGTCTCAATCTAGATACATATTGAAAGTGGGAGCAATTAGCTAGAGTAGCTCCGTGCAGAGAATTCTAGACATAGAACAATTTGCAAAATACACACGGCTCTGAATGTGGCAGACCCATTGACTAAATTTCTCTCACAAGCAAAACATGATCACTCTTTGGGTGTTAATCACAAAGCGATGTAAACTAGATTATTGACTCTAGTAAACCTTTTGGGTATTTGTCACATGGAGATGTGAACTATTGGTGTTAAATCACATGATGATGTGAACTAGATTAGTGACTCTAGTGCAAGTGGGAGACTGAAGGAAATATGCCCTAGAGGCAATAATCAATTTGTTATTTATATTTCCTTATATCCTGATAAATGTTTATTATTCATGCTAGAATTGTATTAACCGGAAACTTGATACATGTTTGGGTACATAGACAAACAGAGTGTCCCTAGTATGCCTCTACTTGACTAGCTCGTTAATCATAGATGGTTAAGTTTCCTAGCCATAGACATGTGTTGTCATTTGATGAACGGGATCACATCATTAGAGAATGATGTGATGGACAAGACCCATCTGTTAGCTTGGCACTATGATTGTTTAGTTTGTTGCTATTGCTTTCTTCATGACTTATACATGTTCCTATGACTATGAGATTATGCAACTCCCGAATACCGGAGGAACACTTAGTGTGCTATCAAACGTCACAACGTAATTGGGTGATTATAAAGATGCTCTACAGGTGTCTCCGATGGTGTTTGTTGAGTTGGCATAGATCGAGATTAGGATTTGTCACTCCGATTGTCGGAGAGGTATCTCTAGACCCTCTCGGTGATGCTCATCACTATAATCCTTGCAAGCAATGTGACTAAAGAGTTAGTTACGGGATGATGCATTACGGAACGAGTAAAGAGACTTGCCGGTAACGAGATTGAACTAGGTATGAGGATACCGACGATCGACTCTCAGGAAAGTAACATACCGATGACAAAGGGAACAACGTATTTTGTTATGCGGCTTGACCGATAAAGATTTTCGTAGAATATGTAGGAGCCAATATGCATCCAGGTTCCGCTATTGGTTATTGACCGAAGATGTGTCTCGGTCATGTCTACATAGTTCTTGAACCTGTAGGGTCCGCACGTTTAACGTTCAATGACGATTTGTATTATGAGTTATGTGATTTGATGTACCGAAGGTTGTTCGGAGTCCCGGATGGATCACGGACATGACGAGGAGTCTCGAAATGGTTGAGACGTGAAGATCGATATATTGTAAGGCTATATTCGGACATCGGACAGGTTCCGAGTGATTCGTGGTATTTTTCGGAGTACCGGAGAGTTACGGGAATTCACCGGGGGAAGTAGTGGGCCTTAATGGGCCATATGGGAAAGGAGAGAAGGGCCTCAAGGGGTGGACGCCCCCCCATGGCAAGTCCAAATTGGACTAGGGAGGGGGCGGCGCCCCCCCTCTCTTTGCTTCTCCCTCTCCTACTCCTTCCCTCTCTCCCCTCTTGGAAAAGGAATGGGACTCCAACTAGGATTGGGAATCCTAGTTGGACTCCCCCTATAGGCGCGCCCCTCCTAGGCTGGCCTCCTCTCCCCCTCCTTTATATACATGGGCAGGGGGCACCCCAAAGGCACCAAAGATTTGTCTTAGCCATGTGCGGTGCCCCCCTCCACAATTTTCCACCCCGGTCATATCGTTGTACTGCTTAGGCAAAGCCCTGAGTCGGTAACTTCATCATCACCGTCACCACACCATCGTGCTGACGAAACTCCCCCTTGGCCTCAACTGGATCAAGAGTTCGAGGGACGTCACCAGCTGAACGTGTGCAGATCGCGAATGTGTCGTGCGTTCGGTACTTGGATTAGTTGGATCGCGAAGACGTTCGACTACATCAACCGCGTTACTAAACGCTTCCGCTTTCGGTCTACGAGGGTACGTAGACACACTCTCCCCTCTCATTGCTATGCATCTCCTAGATAGATCTTTCGTGATTATAGGAAATTTTTTGAAATACTGTGTTCCCCAATTGTGGCATCCGGGCCAGGTCTATGCGTAGATGTTATATGCACGAGTAGAACACAAAGGAGTTGTGGGTGTGGGCATATACATATTGCTTGCCGTCACTAGTTGTTTCTTGATTCGGCGGTATTGTTGGATGAAGCGGCCAGGACCGACATTACATGACCGTGTTCATGAGACTGGTTCTACCGACGTGCTTTGCACACAGGTGGCTGGCGGGTGTTTGTTTCTCCAACTTTAGTTGAATCGGATTCAATGAACAGGGTTCTTTCTAAGATCAAAAAACAATCACTATACCACGTTGTGGTTTTTATGCCGTAGGTAAGAACGGTTCTTGCTAAGCCCGTAGCAACCATGTAAAACTTGCAACAACAAAGTAGAGGACGTTTGACTTGTTTTTGTAGGGCATGTTGTGATGTGACATGGTCAAGTCATGATGATATATAATTTGTTTTATAAGATGATCATGTTTTGTAACACAGTTATCGGCAACTAGCAGGAGCCATATGGTTGTCGCTTTATTATATGAATTGCAATTGCCATGTAATTGCTTTACTTTATCACTAAGCGGTAGCGATAGTCGTAGAAGCAATAGTTGGCGAGGTGACAGCGATGCTACAATGGAGATCAAGGTGTCAAGCCGGTGACAATGGTGATCATGACGGTGCTTTGGAGATGGAGATCAAAGGCACAAGATGATGATGGCCATATCATACCACGTATATTGATTGCATGTGATGTTTATCCTTTATGCATCTTATTTTGCTTAGTACGGCGGTAGCATTATAAGATGGTCTCTCACTAAATTTCAAGGTATAAGTGTTCTCCCTGAGTATGCACCGTTGCTACAGTTCGTCATGCCGAGACACCATGTGATGATCGGGTGTGATAAGATCTACATTCACATACAACGGGTGCAAGCCAGTTTTGCACAAGCAAAATACATGGGTTAAACTTGACGAGCCTAGCATATGCAGATATGGCCTCGGAACACTAAGACCGAAAGGTCGAGCGTGAATCATATAGAAGATATGATCAACATAGTGATGTTCACAATTGAAAACTACTCCATCTCACGTGATGATCGGACATGGTTTAGTTGATATGTGACGGTGTCCTAGACTAGGGGGTACTCAACACGTCATCTCCCGATCTGATAGATTGGGCTGAGGACCCCCGTGGCCGTATACTCATGGGCCAGTTCGGACAGTTGCCGCATACATGGAAGATTCCACAAGGCTTGGCGATCAAGACAAGGACTTCTCCCCACCGGCGTATTCGTTAGGACTCTTGTTAACCTAGGCCTCTGGTGCATTATATAAACCAGGGCCAGGCTAGTTGATAGAGGACAGATACATACAATCATACCATAGGCTAGCTTCTAGGGTTTAGCCTCTCTGATCTTGTGGTAGATCTACTCTTGTACTACCCATATCATCAATATCAATCAAGCAGGACGTAGGGTTTTACCTCCATCAAGAGGGCCCGAACCTGGGTAAAACATCGTGTCCCCTGCCTCCTGTTACCATCGATCCTAGACGCACAGTTCGGGACCCCCTACCCGAGATCCGCCGGTTTTGACACCGGCATTGGTGCTTTCATTGAGAGTTCCGCTGTGTGATCGACAAAAGGATCGATGGCTCGCCTGCAGATCAACTGCGACTTCGGCATCTTTGTCACCAGCTCGACTGGTCACCTTGGTTCGACCAAGAATTGCACCCCGTGTTCGGATCACCATGTTCGGACGAGGGCCTTTATCAAACATCAAATCCAATCTCTATCAAGATCACGGAGGAATCATCTATGGAGCTCGAGGGCTCAACGTCAACATCGCCCTCAAGCGACCGTGCTGTTTTTTCTGGACAGCAAACTCGTATCTGCCGCCACCACCTCCTTGAGTATCGCTTTGACGATCGCTTTGGTCGAATTGTGCGGAATTGAGTCTACAACAACTCTGGAAAATTTCGTCGAGTTCCGATGGAGGAATCTTTGCCAATCCACTATATACCAGAGCCTTGTCAAATCTGGACGGGAATTTGGATGAGTTTAGGGCGTGGTGTCCAGATTCTAGCTCGGACGTCCTTTGGAAGACCCAACCGTTGATCGGCTGCGGAATTCCTATATCTACCACCTCTCAAAATTTCAGCTCGATCCGACCGTCCAAACTCCGGGAACCTTCCGATTAGTGCATCACTTTTCGGATCTGTTTTCTGCGCGAAAACGAATCCGGCCCGAGTTCATCTTTTTTATGAACAGGATTTCAGACATCCCTTTTGAAGGAAGTTTTGTATGGGGTATTGTGTTTTGTTCCCGAACACATCCCACTAACTTTAAGATCTTTTGAACATGATCTTCAACATCATGCTAGTGTCAAACCAGTCCGGCAATATTACTCCACGGCTGCCGACCTGCGCTAGACACGGCGTCACGTTGTTGAGCCGAGCTCAACCTCTTCGGATCATCATCTCGGCAAGCCGAACAAGAGTCCTGAATCGCGAAGGATAAATCATCACCAACATCGCCGTCCCACGGATTACACGGAGCGGGCATACCGGCATCGCCGCACGGTCGCTTCATCAAGCCGGCATCGACCACGTCACGACCTGCATCGAGAGGGCCGCACTATTGCTTCTTCAAGATGGTGTCCATCACGCCTTCCTACTTCAAATCATCGGCTGACATCGAGGCTTCGACATCTCGGCTGGACCGGGGCCTTCGCCATCTCTTCATCAACCTACTCCGGATACTTCGGTGTCGCTAGCCGACCAGCTCCGTCATGTTAGCTGGGCCGAGGGCTTTGCCTCGGCGAGCCAACCTTTACCAGCATTGCCATGCCATCGTTCTATTGCCCATCAGGCAATGGGTGTGCGGAGCGAGTCCCAATTTTTGGAATCACCTTCCTTCGGATTGCTACAACAAATAAACCAGGTGCTATTAATCCCAGTATTTTTTTGCTTGTTTGGGTTCATTTTTCCCAAGGAATTATTACTCTGGTTTGTCCATCATATGTACACAGGTCTATCAAATGGTGGCCGCATTAACGATGGTCGCGTGGTGGTTCGAGCAGTTTCCGTACATAGTCCGGCGAACGCCGCGTCCGGAGCTCAGACCGACCTGTGAATTCAGGCTTTGCCACGCCTTTACTACATCACGCCGATGCCCTGCATCGACATTGACTTCGGCGCCAGGCCATATTTCTTCTATTACTCACTTTGCATAAATTATTTACTATGCAACGATTTTTTTTAATTATCATTATTACTATTATCTCCAGTTTGCACTATTTTTTGTGCACAGGAAAATGATCTGGGGACTTCGGCGTCACTCTGCCGGTCTGCATTGACCGTGCTATGTCACCACTTCGGCGTGTCGAGCTCTTCGCTCTGCCACCTCGGGACCAGCTTGGGGGATGGAACCTTGCCCCGCATCAAGCTCGGACCGCGTCATCAATACCGAACACATTAACCAGCTAAGTCGCTTTCATGCTCAAAGCTTTAATTTCTAACTTGTGTTCGGTTCGACCAAGCATTATACTTTTTTGGAAAAAGTTTCTTGTAAAAAATTTCCTTGTCCAAACTTTGTTTGTGACGAATAAATTCAAATACCCCGTTTACTTGGGGGGTTCCTTTATGAAGCTTTTCCTGTTGCATATGATTATACTTGTACGGCTTCATTCCTTGTTCGTGTATTACGCCACAATATGCACCATATTGACTTAAGCGATTTGCAAGATGGGTTGCCTCGCTCCTGTGTTTACCCCTACATTCCCGATTGTTCGGCTAGGGAGTAAAGGGAGCACCTCTGCGATTGTCACGATCGGGTCGCCCGAGCCGGACCTCAGACTGGGTGAAGCCGAAAGCTAGCGCTCTTATAGTTTTCAATGATGGTCGGCACACAACGGAACTCATGAGTACAAAAAATCTATTGCACAAGTCTCATAATAACAATGAGCACCGAAGAAAGGTATCGGTGGGGGTACTATTTTCTTCGAAGATGCTTCTTACTCTTCGCAGTAATATAGCATAAGTTCCATGAGCGCGCTTTGTCTGTTACAGCCTTATGGCCTGATTGCCTGGTTATTGGAAACACCGTTGATATTCTCGACCGATGGAGTACATAACACTTTTCGGTCCTTGGCCGAAGAGGGAGAAGCCGACGGCCGGTTAAGACGCGTTTAAAGTTCGGTTGAACATAGATATGATATAAGTACTTCGGTACATGCAATCATTCTTCTACCCAAGTCACTGGGGGGCTCTTAAGTTTATTTGAGCCGTTTTATAATAAGTGTTCTTCTTCTTAGTCGTTGCAAAGTTTTATTATTATTATTTATCACTCCTTTTTTCGACACGAGTGTGCGGTCACTAGCCCGGGAGCCTAATTTCTCTCTTAAAGACGCTAGAGTTTAGTTTGCTAAACTGGCCTGATGAGAAGTACTCCGCCCTCGGGATAGGAGGTTGAAGCCGTAGGCTGACCCGCTCGAAGTCTTGAGATAGGATGTATCATGTTAAAGCACGACAGAAGCACTTCTTTTTTCTAAGACCAATTTTCGGATTGGCACCGAACACTTGATCTTGTTCGGACGTCATGTTTTTACTAACGTTTCTTGGATTTCCAAGCTTTTTGGCACTTTTAAACTATTTGTGCTTTTCCAGCATTAGTCTCGCAGTGCAACGCCGGACACCTTTAGGGATTCGGCAAAAACATTCTCGGATATTGCTATATATGCATCGGTTTCGAATTGTGTCTTCGGTCAATAGTTGGGTTGCCCGACTCCTGTGCTTTCCTCCTACGTTCCGCTTTGTTTGGCTAGGTGTGCAAAGGGAGAACCACTGCGATTGTGCTTCCAGCTCACATGGTCAAGCACCTCAGTGGAGAAAGCCGAAAACTGACTGTCACAATAAGCGTAAACTGGTCAGCGATCCAATGACTATATTAAATGATGGGCCGTTCATAACATTGGCCGAAGTGTTTACGGCTTGACCCCGACTGTCGCCGAACACTACCGGGGGCTATTAACTGCCTCCCAAACTAAATCCTGGATATTTTGATCTTACATTAGAGCTGAGGTTTAATGATCATGCTTAGCATGACAGCCCAAAGAAAGGAACCGATAGCGGGACTATTTTCTTTGGAAGACATTTCTTTTGTTAAACAGTAATATAACATATCTCTCTGCGTACCTTTGTTTATAAAATTGTATGGCTAGATTGCCTTGTTTGTTGTAAATCTTTGCCCTCATAAAGGCTTTATAAAGTAGGACAAACGCTCCTCGGCTACTGGCCGAGGAGGTGGAAGCCGATGGTCGGTCAACAAAGTTTTGTACAATGCGGATCCGAGCATTAATGACGTAAAGTACTTGGATACATAGAGTCATTACACATAATTTGTGATTTTACTATGGATATTGATCCTTAATTCGGCCACCCATGCTTGCATTAAGGCTCGGGGGCTACTGGGCTTCGGGCTTATTATTTACAAATATTAAAGGGGCACATCGATCCCCTGATCTGGTGTTGCCACCCGACCAGTGTCTCGGGGGCTACTGCATTGCTTGTCCAATGCAGAAAATTTTATGTGCAATATAGTTTCCGAGGAGATTTTGATCCTCGGGTTGGTCGGCGCACCCAACCTGAGTCTCGAGGACTGAGCACGCCGCTTTTAGTGTCCCGAAGTATTCTGCCGAGCTAGGACTTGATCCTCAGGCCGATTTTGCAAATCGACCTAAGTCTCAGCAGCTACTGGGATCAGCGGTCTTATGTCATCCTTCATGTGCATCTCGGGTTTTAGACCGATACCCACCTTGAGGGCTACTGGCTATATATCTCTGCAGAGAATAAATTGCACCAATCAAAAATATTGACAAAAATCGGCCCACATTCGGGGTGGTGCACCACCTCGGAAGCAGTCCGGCATAAAGCTCGGGCGCTAGTGGCTGGCTCCATAGAGGGCATTTCTGGCATTAAGCTCGGCTAAACTCCTTCAAACTTTTTTGAACCAAGGTGATATGACACCTTGGATATAGTCCGGCGTTGGAGCTCGGATACATAGTCCGGCGTTGGAGCTCGGATACATAGTCCGGCGTTGGAGCTCGGATACATTCCGGCGTTAGAGCTGGGAAGCGATCCGGCGTTGGAGCTCGGATACATTCCGGCGTTAGAGCTGGGAAGCGGTCCGGCGTTGGTGCTCGGCCGCAAAAGATACCTCGAATGCAGTCTGGCGTTGGTGCTCGGCCGCAAAAGATACCTCGAATGCAGTCCGGCGTTGGAGCTCGGACGCAAGAGGATGCTGCCACCCGGGAACAACTTCAAACCTGAGGTGTGGCATAAAAATAACAAGGCGTTGATAAAGGCCGGAAACTCAAAGGGGCTCCTCGGATACCCGAAGTGTAAACCCGTCGAATGCATTTCGGCGATCCTCAAGATCAAAGATAAAGAAGATTTGTTGAACCAGTTTTCAAGACTGACGACCGAAGATGCAGAACAGTTCGGACGAATCGAGGAGCGTCCCTAACTTGAAGACCGGTTCAGGGGGCTACTGACGGTGTCCTAGACTAGGGGGTACTCAACACGTCATCTCCCAATCTGATAGATTGGGCCGAGGACCCCCGTGGCTGTATAATCATGGGCCAGTTTGGACAGTTGCCGCATACATGGAAGATTCCACAAGACTTGGTGATCAAGACAAGGACTTCTCCCCACCGGCGTATTCGTTAGGACTCTTGTTAACCTAGGCCTCTGGTGCATTATATAAACCAGGGCCAGGCTAGTTCATAGAGGACAGAAACATACAATCATACCATAGGCTAGCTTCTAGGGTTTAGCCTCTCTGATCTTGTGGTAGATCTACTCTTGTAATACCCATATCATCAATATCAATCAAGCAGGACGTAGGGTTTTACCTCCATCAAGAGGGCTCGAACCTGGGTAAAACATCATGTCCCCTGCCTCCTGTTACCATCGATCCTAGACGCACAGTTCGGGACCCGCTACCCGAGATCCGCCGGTTTTGACACCGACAATATGGATCATGTGATCACTTAGATGATTAGAGGGATGTCTATCTAAGAGGGAATTCTTAAGTAATATGATTAATTGAACTTTAATTTATCATGAACTTAGTCCTGGTAGTTTTTGCATATCTATGTTGTAGATCAATAGCTCACGTATAGCTCCCATGTTTTATTTTTAATATGTTCCTAGAGAAAAATAAGTTGAAAGATGATAGTAGCAATGATGCAGACTGGGTCCATGATCTGAGGATTATCCTCATTGCTGCACAGAAGAATTATGTCCTTGATGCAGCGCTAGGTGACATGTCCTTGATGCCCCACTAGGTGACGGACCTATTGCAGGAGTAGATGCAGATGTTATGAATGTTTGACAAGCTCGGTATGATGACTACTTGATAGTTTAGTGTGCCATGCTTTATGGCTTAGAACCAGGACTTCAAAAACTGTTTTTGAACGCCACGGAGCATATAAGATGTTCCAAGAGCTAAAGTTGGCATTTCAGACTCATGCCCGAGTCGAGAGGTATGAGACCTCTAACAAGTACTTTGCCTACACTACAATCGCTTGAATCAAGTGGGAGTTAATCTTCCAGATAAGATAGTGATTGACAGAGTTCTCTAGGCACTATCACTAAGTTACAGGAACTTCGTGATGAACTATAATAAGGGATGACGAAAATGATTCCCAAGCTCTTCATGATGTTGAAATCGACGAAGGTAGAATTCAAGAAAGAGCATCAAGTGTTGATGGTTAACAAGACCACTAGTTTCAAGAAAAAGGGGCAAAGGAAAAGAAAGGGAACTTCAAATAATGGCAAGCAAGTTGCCACTCCTATGAAGAAACCCAAAGCTAGACCTAAGCCTGAAACTGAGTGCTTCTACTACAAAGGGAATGGTCACTGGAAGCAGAACTACCCAAAATACTTGGCGGCTAAGAAGGATGGCAAAGTGAACAAAGGTATATTTGATATACATATTATTGATGTGTACTATACTAGTGTTCATAATAGCCCCTGGGTATATGATACTGGTTCAGTTGCTCTGATTCGGAACTTCAAATAGGAGTTACAAAATGAACATAATCTAGTTGAGGGCAAGGTGACGATGTGTGTTGGAAGTGATTCCAAGGTTGATAAGATCACCATCACACACTCCCTTTACCTTCAGGATTAGTGTTGAACCTAAAATAAATGTTATTTGGTGTTTGCGTTGAGCATAAATATGATTGGATCATGTTTATTGCAATACGGTTATTCATTTAAGTCAAAGAATAATTGTTGTTCTATTTACATGAATAAAACCTTCTATACTCATACAGTCAATATAAATGGTTTATTGAATCTCGATCGTAGTGATACACATATTCATAATATTGAAGCCAAAAGATGCAAAGTTAATAATGATAGTGCAACTTATACGTGGCACTGTCGTTTAGGTCATATTGGTGTAAAGAGCATGAAGAAACTCCATGCTGATGGGCTTTTGGAATCACTTGATTATGAATCATTAGATACTTGCGAACCATGCCTCATGGGCAAGATGACTAAGACTCCGTTCTCCGGAACAATGGAGCAAGCAACTAACTTATTGGAAATAATACATATTGATGTATGCAATCCGATGAGCGTTGAGGCTCGCGGCGGTTATCGTTATTTTCTGACCTTCACAGATGATTTGAGCAGATATGAGTATATCTACTTGATGAAATTTAAGTCTGAAACTTTTGAAAAGTTCAAAGAATTTCAGAGTGAAGTGGAAAATCATCGTAACAAGAAAATAAAGTTTCTACGATATGATCGCGGAGACGAATATTTGAGTTACGAGTTTGATCTTAATTTGTAACAATGTGGAATAGTTTCACAACTCACGCCATCTGGAACACCACAGCGTAATTGTGTGTCCGAACATCATAACCGTACTTTATTAGATATGGTGTGATCTATGATGTCTCTTACCGATTTATCACTATCTTTTTGGGGTTATGCATTAGAGACAGCTGCATTCACGTTAAATAGGGCACCATCTAAATCCATTGAGACGACACCATATGAACTGTGGTTTAACAAGAAACCTAAGCTGTCGTTTCTTAAAGTTTGGGGCTATGATGCTTATGTGAAAAAGTTTCAACCTGAAGCTCGAACCCAAATCGGAGAAATGCATCTTCATAGGATACGCAAAGGAAATTGTTGGGTACACCTTCTATCATAGATCCTAAGGCAAGATATTCGTTGCTAAGAATGGATCCTTTCTAGAGAAGAAGTTTCTCTCGAAAGAAGTGAGTGGGAGGAATGTAGAAATTGATGATGTAATTGTACCTTCTCTCGAATTGGTAAGTAGTTCATCATAGAAATTAATTATAGTGATTCCTACGCCAATTAGTGAGGAAGCTAATGATGATGATCATTAATTTCAGATCAAGTTACTACCGAACCTCGTAGGTCAACCAGAGTATGGTCCGCACCAGAGTGGTACGGTAATCCTTTCTAGAAGTCATGTTACTAGACCATGACGAACCTACGAACTATGAGGAAGCGATGATGAGCCCAGATTCCGCAAAATGGTTTGAGGCCATGAAAACTGAGATGGGATCCATGTATGAGAACGAAGTGTGGACTTTGGTTGACTTGCCCAATGATCGGCCAACCATTGAGAATAGATGGATCTTCAAGAGGAAGACAGACACTGATAGTAGTATTACTATATACAAAGCTCGAATTATTGCAAAAGGTTTTCCACAAGTTCAAGATGTTGACTACGATGAGATTTTCTCACTCATAGAGATGCTTAAGTATGTCCGAATCATGTTAGCAATTGCCACATTTTATGAAATCTGGCAAATGATGTCAAAACTGCATTACTTAATGGATTTCTTAAAGAAAAGTTGTATATGATGCACCAAGAAGGTTTTGTCAATCCTATAGGTGCTAACAAAGTGTGCAAGCTCCAGCGATCCATCTATGGACTAGTGCAAGCATCTCGGAGTTGGAATATATGCTTTGATAAAATGATCAAAACATATGGTCTTATACAGACTTGCGGTGAAGCATGTATTTATAAGAAAGTGAGTGGGAGCACTATAGCCTTTCTGATAAGTATATGTGAATGACATATTGTTGATCGGAAATGATGTAGAATTTTCTGGAAAGCATAAAGGAGTGTTTGAAAGGAGTTTTTCAAAGAAATACCTCGGTGAAGCTACTTGCATATTGAGCATCAAGATCTATAGTGATAGATTAAGATGCTTGATATATTTTTCAATGAGTACATACATTGACAAGATTTCAAAGTAGTTCAAAATGGAACAGTCAAAGAAGGAGTTCTTGCCTATGTTGCAAGGTGTGAAGTTGAGTAAAGACTCAAAATGCGACCACAACAGAAAATAGAAAGAGAATGAAAAGTCATTCTGAGGAGTCCTGGATTAGGGGGTGTTCGGGTAGCCGGACTATACCTTCAGCCGGACTCCGGAACTATGAAGATACAAGATTGAAGACTTCATCCCGTGTCCGGATGGGACTTTCCTTAGCGTGGAAGGCAAGCTTGGCGATGCGGATATTCAAGATCTCCTACCATTGTAACCGACTCTGTGTAACCCTAACCCTATCCGGTGTCTATATAAACCGGAGGGTTGTAGTCCGTAGGACATCAACTCCATATACAACAGTCATACCATAAGCTAGCTTCTACGGTTTAGCCTCCTTGATCTCGTGGTAGATCTACTCTTGTACTACCCATATCATCAATATTAATCAAGCAGGAGTAGGGTATTACCTCCATCGAGAGGGCCCGAACCTGGGTAAAAAACATCTTGTCCCTTGTCTCCTGTTACCATCCGGCCTTGACGCACAGTTCGGGACCCCCTACCCGAGATCCGCCGGTTTTGACACCGACATTGGTGCTTTCATTGAGAGTTCCTCTGTGTCGTCGCCTTTAGGCCCAATGGCTCCTTTGATCATCAACGACGATACGGTCCAGGGTGAAACTTTTCTCCCCGGACAGATCTTCGTCTTCGGCGGCTTCGCTCTGTGGGCCAATTCACTCGGCCATCTGGAGCAGATCGAAAGCTATGCCCCTAGCCATCAAGTCAGGTTTGGAAGCTTAAACTACACGGCTGACATCCGCGAAGACTTGATCTTCGACGGGCTCGAGCCACGGCCAAGCGCGCCGCACTATCTTGAGGGGCATGATCTAGCTCTGCCCCCGGACAGTGTCCTGGAGGCCTCACACGCATCCGTTCCGACCCCCAACTCGGAGCCTATTGCGCCAATCGAGGATGAGCGGTTGGACGTCACCTCAGGGGCTGCGATCCCAAAAGCGATCGAGCCGAACGCTAGCCCCGCACTCTGCACGACCAGTGACTCCGAGGATCCGGACTCCGAACCCCCCGCACCCCTGCCAATCGAATCCAATTGGGCGCCGATAATGGAGTTCACCGCCGCAGACATCTTTCAGCATTCACCTTTTGGCGACATCCTGAATTCTCTTAAGTCTCTCTCTTTATCAGGAGAGCCCTGGCCGGACTACGGTCAGCGAGGGTGGGATACGGACAATGAGGAAATTCAAAGCCCACCCACCACCCACTTTGTAGCCACTGTCGACGATCTAACCGACATGCTTGACTTCAGCTCCGAAGACATCGACGGCATGCACGACGATGTAGGAGACGAACAGGAACCAGCACCTGTAGGACGCTGGAAGGCCACCTCGTCATATGACATATATATGGTGGATACTCCAAAAGATGGAGATGGCGATGGAACAGTGGGGGATGACGCCCCCAAGAAACAGCCGAAGCGCCGGCGTCAGCGGCGCCGCTCTAAATCCCGCCAAAGCAAAAATGGTGATTCCAGCATGGGAGATAATACTACCCCGGATAACGCCGAAGAACACCCACCTCAGCAAGATTCGGCACAGGAAGATGGAGAAGCCAGCCCTCATGAGAGAGCGGTAGACCGAGAGGTCGAGGATGATAACTATACGCCTCCCTCCGAAGACGAGGCAAGCCTCGATGAAGATGAATTCGTCATACCATCAGACCCTGCCGAACAAGAGCGTTTTAAACGCAAGCTTTTAGCCATGGCAAGCAGCCTCAAGAAAAAGCAGCAACAGCTTAAAGCTGCCCAAGATTTGCTAGCTGACAGATGGACTGAAGTCCTTACGGCCGAAGAGTATGAACTCGAACGCCCCTCCAAGAGTTACCCGAAGCGCAGGCTGCTACCCCGATCAGAGGAGGAAGCACCTACATCACCAGCGCATGACATGGCAGACCGGCCACCTCGCGGCCGCGACAGAGAGGCCTCTCGGCCCTCCACCCAAGCCATGCCCCGACGCCGCTCAACTAAGGCACGGGAAAATGCGCCCGACCTGCGAGACATACTGGAGGATAAGGCAAGACAAACAAGATCGATCTACGGATCGCGCAGGCGCCCTACGGCATGTGGCAATGATCTTCACTCCGGATACAACAAATCCGGCCGGGCCGAACACAATAGACATTGCGCTTACGAGCTACGTCGTGATATAGCCCAGTACAGAGGCGCCGCACACCCGCTATGCTTCACGAATGAAGTAATGGATCATAAAATCCCAAAGGGTTTCAAACCCGTAAACATCGAATCATACGATGGCACAACAGACCCGGCGGTATGGATCGAGGATTATCTCCTTCACATCCACATGGCACGCGGAGATGATCTACACGCCATCAAATACCTCCCGCTCAAACTTAAAGGACCGGCCCGGCATTGGCTTAACAGCTTGCCAGCAGACTCAATCGGTTCTTGGGAGGACCTGGAAGCCGCATTCCTCGACAACTTCCAGGGCACTTACATGCGACCGCCGGATGCCGACGACTTAAGCCACATAATTCAGCAGCCAGAGGAATCGGCCAGACAATTCTGGACACGGTTCCTAACAAAGAAAAACCAAATAGTCGACTGTCCGGACGCAGAGGCCCTAGTAGCCTTCAAGCATAACATCCGCGACGAGTGGCTTGCCCGGCACCTGGGACAGGAAAAGCCGAAATCCATGGCAGCCCTCACGACACTCATGACCCACTTTTGCACGGGAGAAGACAGCTGGCTAGCTCGCAGTAACAACTTATCAAAGAACACTGGTAATTCGGATACCAAGGACAAAAGTGGCAGGACATGTCAGAATAAGCAAAAATGCCGCGTTAACAGCAACAGCAATGAAGACACGGCAGTCAATGCCGGATTCAAAGGCTATAAATCCGGTCAGCGGAAAAAGCCATTCAGAAAGAATACTCAGGGCCCGTCCAGTTTGGACCGAATACTCGATCGCTTGTGCCAGATACATGGCACCCCCGAAAGGCCAGCCAATCACACTAACAGGGATTGTTGGGTGTTCAAGCAGGAAGGCAAGTTAAGGGCCGAAAACAAAGACAAGGGGCTGCACAGCGACGACGAGGAGCCCAAGCCGCCGAACAACAATGGACAGAAGGGCTTTCCCCCACAAGTGCGGACGGTGAACATGATATACGCAACCCACATTCCCAAGTGGGAGCGGAAGCGTGCGCTACGGGACGTATACGCGATAGAGCCAGTCGCCCCGAAGTTCAACCCATGGTCATCCTGCCCGATCACTTTTGATTGAAGGGACCATCCCACTAGCATCCGTCATGGCGGCTTCGCCGCATTGGTTCTCGACCCAATCATCGACGGATTTCATCTCACAAGAGTCCTCATGGACGGCGGCAGTAGCCTGAACCTGCTTTATCAGGATACAGTGCGGAAAATGGGCATAGATCCCTCAAGGATTAAGCCCACAAGAATGATCTTTAAAGGCGTTATACCAGGTGTAGAAGCCAACTGTACAGGCTCAGTAACACTTGACGTGGTCTTCGGATCCCCGGACAATTTCCGAAGCAAAGAGTTAATCTTCGATATAGTCCCGTTTTGCAGTGGCTATCATGCCCGGCTCGGACGAACCGCATTTGCAAAGTTCAATGCGGTGCCGCACTACGCATATCTCAAGCTCAAGATGCCAGGCCCTCGAGGAGTAATTACGGTCAACGGAAACACCGAACGCTCCCTCCGTACGGAGGAGCATACGGCTGCTCTCGCAGCGGAGGTACGAAGTAGCCTTCTCAGGCAATTCTCCAGTCCGGCCATTAAAAAGCCAGACACTGCCAAGCGTGCCCGGAGTAACCCACAGTAGGACCGCCTAGCACACTCTGAGAAAGCGTAGCAATGCGGCCCCAACCCCAGCTATCGCGACATAGCAAAACCAGTACCTCGCGTACATAACTACGCCCTTGAAATACCATGGGCACATGGGAAGGGGCACAATAACGGCACGCCCAAAATACGGCTTAAAACGTACTAGGGGCTGCCGGATTCTCTTTTTAATTTTTTCTTACCTTCAGGACTCCATACTTCGGATGACCTGTTCAGCAATTCGACTGCCGCACAAACAATGCAAGATCCAGGGAGGCAGACAAGCCATGCCGCACTATGGAACTCCCAGGTGGTCTCTGTTACGAGCGGTATACCTGTTTTAAATACAATTCCGCGGCCTGCCCCTGGTCAAGACATACTGAATAGTCCAATATCTTTTGCTTACCGCACTATTTGTATCGTTCGGCTTTGATAAATAGCCTTTATATAAACAATGCATAGCTTTTGTCTATTTTCTGCATTACTCTCTTTTATATATGTTCATTAATGACATGTTGCACCCGTACACTGTGGTACGGCAAGTACGCCAGGGGCTTCAGTACCCTTTAATATGGTGTGAGAAGTCCGTACACTTTCACAAGTGCGGCACCCCAAACTTATAGCACTATATGCATCGGCTCCGAATCATGATTTGGGTCAATAGTTGGGTTTGCCCGGCTCCTATGTTTTGGTGCCTTACGTTCCGCTCTATCGGCTAAGGTAGCACTAGGAGAACCACTGCGATTGTGCCCCGGTTGAGCTGGGTTAAGCACCTCAGTGGAGAAAGCTAAAACTGACTGTCATGATGAGGTGAGAGACCGGTCGCTGTTCGAGAGGTTTTTCGAGTCCCTAAAGACTTATGCCGCTTCGAGCGAGGAGCCGGATTTGTCCAACCAAGGCGTGGATAGCGCCCCGAACTCGGTCTTCCGAACTAGGGGCTTCGCCGAAATTTAAAATTATAAAGTTCTATGGCTAAGTGAGAGTGTTCAAGCATTATAGTCCGATTGCCTGGTTCGTCGTGCTGAGCGCCTCCCTCGAAGGACCCAACCATGGGAAAAAGAGCGCTCAGGTTTATCACCGAACACCCCAGCACTAGTGGCATGGGGGCAGAAGCCGACGACTGGCCATCTCTCAATTTTTGATAAACGGCCGCACAGAAAATAATATTTTAAATTCAATAAGCATTGCTTAGCGCATATGAACAAGTTTTCAGCGCACAGGATAAAAACGAGCGAGTTTATTCAAAAATTACATCCTTGGTACATTCATCCGCCACAAGGCGAGCACCTGCAAGAACATCCTTGTAATAGTTCTCGGGCTTGCGATGCTCCTTCCCCGGCGGAGGCCCGTCCCTCACAAGCTTTTCACCATCTAGCTTACCCCAGTGCACCTTTGCACGGGCAAGGGCCCTATGGGCACCTTCGATGCAGACGGAGCGCTTGATGACATCGAGCCTTGGACAGGCCTCCACCAGCCGCCGCACCAGCCCGAAGTAGCTCCCAGGCAGGGCCTCTCCGGGCCACAGCCGAACTATGAAGCCTTTCATGGCCTGTTCGGCCGCCTTGTGGAGCTCGACCAGCTGTTTCAGCTGGTCGCTCAAGGGCACAGGGTATCCGGCCTCAGCATACTGAGACCAGAACACCTTCTCCGTCGAGCTGCCCTCTTCAGCTCGGTAGAATGCGGCGGCGGCGGATACGCTGCGGGGAAGATCTGCGAATGCCCCTGGAGAACTCCGGATTCGGGTAAGTAACAGGTAGTTTACTTTTATATTTCTGCTTTGCATAAAGAATGCCTTACCCGCTGCTATCTTCTTCATATCCTCCAACTCTTGGAGGGCCTTTTGGGCTTCGGCCTTGGCAGACTTGGCAGTCTCAAGGGCCGCCGTGAGCTCGGACGCTTGGGTCTTTGACTCAAGCTCCAAACTCTCATGTTTTTTCATGAGAGCCTGAAGCTCTTGCTGCACCTCGCCGACCTGAGCCCCAAGTTTCTCTCGCTCGGTGCGCTCCGCGGCCGTTTTCTTTTTGGCCTCGGACAGCGCCTGCTTGAGGGTCGCCACCTCAGTCGTGGCCCCTATAATAAGCAGTGCAATCCTGTTATTTTTTGCAATCACGCCTCTCTATAGGCACTTTTTCTGTAAGGTATTTTCTTACCTTCTTTCTCCTCGAGCTGCCGTTTGGCAAGGCCGAGCTCTTGCTCGGTCCGCTCGAGGCCCTGTTTCAGGGCACCCACCTCCGCAGTCAGTGCAGCGGTGGCTAGCAGCGAAGCCTGCATACGCATATTGACTCTTTTTGTTAGACTCCTGCGAAATTTAATAGATCCTCTATTCGGTTTTCATTCCGAGCGCCAAACAGAGCATCAGGGGCTACTGTCTATGCGGTTATATTTTTACATTTTTTACTTACCTCGAAGCCTGTTAGGAGGCTAGCGCAAGCTTCAGTCAGTCCGCTCTTGGCGGACTGAACCTTCTGGATCACTGTACTCATAATAGTACGATGCTCCTCATCGATGGAGGCGCCGTCAAGCAACTCCAGCAGATTGTCCGGCACCTCCGGTTGGACGGAGGCCGCCGGCTCAGAAGGCTCGCTCCTCTTGGAAGGAGTTCGCCTACCGCGGTCCGGAACTGTTGAAGATTCTGGCGTGGTGTCCGGCACAAAGCCGGACTTGGAGCCCTGGGGGGTCTTGTCCTCTTTACTCCTGGGGTCCGGGAGGTCGCCCTACGGCTCCTCCCGGACCACCTCCTCCTGCCCCGGAGCTCGTTGCGACGCCACTTCGGCGTTGTCCACAGTGCGGGGGGAGACAACGGGCGGAACTGAGTTCACGTCCAATGAATCCAGGGAGCCGCTCGATGACTCGTTGAGTTCGGCCCGGGGCAGGCTGCATAATTATGTTCGACATTAGGGAAAGCTGTGAAACAAAGGAACATCATGAGTTATTCTGATATCCGAACTTACAATTTCGCCGGACGCTTGGCCCTGTTTGGCCACTCCTCTTTGCCCTCTTCGGCGTTGGGGGCGTAGTCCGGCGGAGGGGTCTTCTTTTTCCTAGACCCCTCGGCCCCCCCCATTGGGGCGGCTTTCCTCTTCTCTCCTCCCCCCGCTGGGGGGGAGAGGTTTCTTCTTCCTCCTCCTCGTCTTCACGGGGGGAGTGCATCTCGGACTCGTCGGACGACGAGTCCGACACCACCATATGCCGCGAACTCTTTCAAGTCCCCGTGGCCTTCTTCTTCTTGGCCTTCTTCTCCGGCACCACATAAGGTGCCGGAACCAGCAGCTTCGCTAGTAGAGCGGGGGATGGGTCTTCGGGCAAGGGATCCGGACAGTTAATCGATCCGGACTTCGCCCGCCAAGCCTGTCAAAGGTAAGGGAGCTTAGATCCCGCATAGAGTCAAACTATGAAAAAACTTAACATCCTGTAAAAGGTGAAAATAGCTTACCTCGCTAGCGTGACGCTGCGAGCTACATCCGCGGTCCTCGGAAGCGGATGTGGGAGCCTCGGCGCCTTTGGTTAGCACCTTCCAGACATCTTCATACGTCGTGTCGAAGAGCCTGTTAAGGGTTTGGTGCTGCGCCGGGTTGAACTCCCACAGATTAAAGCCCCGTTGTTGACACGGGAGGATCCGGTGGATGAGCATAACCTGGACTACATTGACGAGCTTGATCGGCTTGCTCACCAAGGACTGGATGCATGTCTGCAGTCCGGTCACCTCTTTTGTCGTCGCCCCACGACAGGCCCGTCTCTTTCCAGGACATAAGCCGCGTGGGGGGTCCGGATCCGAACTCGGGGGTTGCGATCCATTTCGGATCGTGCAGCTCGGTGATGTAAAACCACCATGATTGCCACCCCTTCAGGGTCTCCACGAAGGAGCCCTCGAGCCATAGGACGTTGGCCATCTTGCCTGCCATGGCGCCTCCGCATTCCGCCTGGCTGCCGCGCACCACCTTGGGCTTGACGTTGAAGGTCTTGTGCCAGAGGCCGAAATGGGGGCGGATGCGGAGGAAGGCCTTGCACACGACGATAAACGCCGAGATGTTGAGGACGAAGTTCGGAGCCAGATCGTGGAAATCCAGGCCATAGTAAAACATGAGCCCCCGGACAAATGGGTGGAGTGGAAAACCCAGTCCGCGGAGAAAGTGGGGAAGGAATACTACCCTCTCATGGGGCCTTGGGGTGGGGAGAAGCTGCCCCTCCTCGGGAAGCCGGTGCGCGATGTCTTTGGACAAGTATCCGGCCTTCCTTAGCCTTTTGACATGGCCCTCCATGACGGAGGAGACCATCCACTTGCCTCCCGCTCCGGACATTGCTAGAGAAGGTTGAGGTGGGAAGTACGGGCTTGGGCGCTGGAGCTCGAGTGCGCAGGAGATGGATAGGCAAAGGAGGAAGAAGGCATAGGTAAAAGGGTGGATCCTTATCCCCTTATATGGGCGGATGCGGTTGTGCGTCCCCACCTGCCTAGTAAAACTCGCTTGCCTCCCAAGCGCCGCAATAAATGGCGCAGTTGGGTTATCCACGTCCGTATTGATGAGAATCCCGTAAAGGGGGGTACACGATCTCTGCTTTGACAAGACGTGCCAAGGAAACCGCCTCGCATAACATGCTGAGGTGGAAAAGTAAAAACGATTTGAGTAAAGGACTTGGTTGTAGTGTGATGGCGCACTACAGAATACGTCAGCAGATTTGATTTGTGTTAATATTATTCTCTCTATGGCGATATGTGGAAGCTTATTTTGCAGAGCCGGACACTACTATTGGTGTTTACAATCTTCTATGAAGGACTTGGAGGAGGAACCCGCCTTGCAATGCCGAACAATCTGCGCGCTGGACTCATCGTCATTGAAGCCTGGTTCAGGGGCTACTGAGGGAGTCCTGGATTAGGGGGTGTTCGGGTAGCCGGACTATACCTTCAGCCGGACTCCTGGACTATGAAGATACAAGATTGAAGACTTCGTCCCGTGTCCGGATGGGACTTTCCTTGGCGTGGAAGGCAAGCTTGGCGATGCAGATATTCGAGATCTCCTACCATTGTAACCGACTTTATGTAACCCTAACCCTATCTGGTGTCTATATAAACAGGAGGGTTGTAGTCCGTAGGCAATCAACTCCATACACAACAATCATACCATAGGGTAGCTTCTAGGGTTTAGCCTCCTTGATCTCGTGGTAGATCTACTCTTGTACTACCCATATCATCAATATTAATCAAGCAGGAGTAGGGTATTACCTCCATCGAGAGGGCCCGAACCTGGGTAAAA
This sequence comes from Triticum urartu, assembly GCF_003073215.2. Taxonomy (NCBI): domain Eukaryota; kingdom Viridiplantae; phylum Streptophyta; class Magnoliopsida; order Poales; family Poaceae; genus Triticum; species Triticum urartu. Next base: position 642,047,575 of record NC_053026.1, on the reverse strand, counting down.
AACATCTTGTCCCTTGTCTCCTGTTACCATCCGGCCTTGATGCACAGTACGGGACCCCCTACCCGAGATCCGCCGGTTTTGACACTGACACATTCCCTATGCCTCAGCCATAGTTTCTATAAAGTATGCTATGCTGTGTATGAGACCTATTGTGTACCTCGCCAAGAGTTTGGCAAGAGGGTACAATAGTGATCCAGGAGTGGATCACTGGACGTCGGTCAAAATTATCCTTAGTGGAATAAGGATATGTTTCTCAGTTATGGAGGTGACAAAAAGTTCATCGTAAAGAGTTACATCGATGCAAGTTTTGACACCGATCTGGATGACTCTGAGTCTCAATCTGGATACGTATTGAAAGTGGGAGCAATTAGCTAGAGTAGCTCCATGCAGAGCATTGTAGACATAGAAAAAATTGCAAAATACACACGGCTTTGAATGAGGCAGACCCGTTGACTAAATTTCTCTCACAAGCAAAACATGATCACTCTTTGGGTGTTAATCACATAGCGATGCGAACTAGATTATTTACTCTAGTAAACCCTTTGGGTATTTGTCACATGGAGATGTGAACTAATCACATAAATATGTGAACTATTGGTGTTAAATCACATGACGATTTGAAATAGATTATTGACTCTAGTGCAAGTGGGAGACTGAAGGAAATATGCCCTAGAGGCAATAATAAATTTGTTATTTATATTTCCTTATATCATGATAAATATTTATTATTCATGCTAGAATTGTATTAACCGGAAACTTTATACATGTGTGAATACATAGACAAACAGAGTGTCCCTAGTATGCCTCTACTTGACTAGCCCGTTAATCATAGATGGTTAAGTTTCCTAGCCATAGACATGTGTTGTCATTTGATGAATGGGATCACATCATTAGAGAATGATGTGATGGACAAGACCCATCTGTTAACTTAGTACTATGATCGTTTGGTTTGTTGCTATTGCTTTCTTCATGACTTATACATGTTCCTATGACTATGAGATTATGCAACTCCCGAATACCGGCGGAACACTTAGTGTGCTATCAAACGTCACAACATAACTGGGTGATTATAAAGATGCTCTACAGGTGTGTCCGATGGTATTTGTTGAGTTGGCATAGATCGAGACTAGGATTTGTCACTCCGATTGTCGGAGAGGTATCTCTAGACTCTCTCGGCGATGCTCATCACTACAAGCCTTGCAAGCAATGTGACTAAAGAGTTAGTTACGAGATGATGCATTACGGAACGAGTAAAGAGACTTGCCGGTAATGGCATTGAACTAGGTATGAGCATACCGATGATCGAATCTCGGGCAAGTAACATACCGATGACAAAGCGAACAACGTATGTTGTTATGCGGTTTGACCAATAAAGATCTTCATAGAATATGTAGGAGCCAATATGAGCATCCAGGTTCCGCTATTGGTTATTGATCGGAGATGTATCTCGGTCATGTCTACATAGTTCTCGAACCCGTAGGGTCTGCACGCTTAACGTTCGATGACGATTTGTATTATGAGTTATGTGATTTGATGTACTGAAGGTTGTTCGAAGCCCCGGATGAGATCACGGACATGACGAGGAGTCTCGAAATGGTTGAGACGTGAAGATCGATATATTGGAAGGCTATATTCGGACATCGGAAAGGTTCCGAGTGATTCGGGTATTTTTTGGAGTACCAGAGAGTTACAAGAATTCGCTTGGGGAAGTAGTGGGCCTTAATGGGCCATACGGGAAAGGAGAGAAGGGCCTCAAGGGATGGCCGCAGCCCCCCCCCCCATGGCAAGTCTGAATTGGACTAGGGAGGGGGCGGCGCCCCCTCTCTTTCCTTCTCCCTCTCCTACTCCTTCCCTCTCTCCCCTCTTGGAAAAGGAAGGGGACTCCAACTAGGATTGGGAATCCTAGTTGGACTCCCCCTATAGGCGTGCCCCTCCTAGGCCGGCCTCCTCTTCCCCCCTCATTTATATACGTCGGCAGGGGGCACCCCAAAGGCACCAAAGATTTGTCTTAGCCGTGTGCGGTGCCCCCTCCATAGTTTTCCACCTCGGTCATGTCGTCGTAGTGCTTAGGTGAAGCCCTGCATCGGTAACTTCATCATCACCATCACCACACCGTCGTGCTGACGAAAATCTCCCATAGCCTCAACTGGATCAAGAGTTCGAGGGACGTCACCGAGCTGAACGTGTGCAGATCACGGAGGTGCCGTGTGTTCGGTACTTGGATCGATTGGATCATGAAGATGTTCGACTACATCAACCGCGTTACTAAACGCTTCCACTTTCGGTCTTTGAGGGTACGTAGACACACTCTCCCCTCTCGTTGCTATGCATCTCCTAGATAGATCTTGCGTGATCATAGGAATTTTTTTGAAATATTGTGTTCCCCAACAGTGGCATCCGAGCCAGGTCTATGCGTAGATGTTATATGCACGAGTAGAACACAAAGGAGTTTTGGGCGTGGGTATATAGATATTGCTTGCCATCACTAGTTGTTTCTTGATTCAACGGTATTGTTGGATGAAGCGGCCCGGACCGATATTACATGACCGCGTTCATGAGACTGGTTCTACCGACGTGCTTTGCACACAGGTGGCTGGCGGGTGTCTGTTTCTCCAACTTTAGTTGAATCGGATTCAGTGAACAGGGTTCTTTCTGAATATCAAGAGGCAATCACTATACCACGTTGTGGTTTTTATGCCGTAGGTAAGAACAGTTCTTGCTAAGCCTGTAGCAACCACGTAAAACTTGCAACAACAAAGTAGAGGACGTCTAACTTGTTTTTGCAGGGCATGTTGTGATGTGATATGGTCAAGTCATGATGATATATAATTTGTTTTATGAGATGATCACATTTTGTAACAGAGTTATCGGCAACTAGCAGGAGCCATATGGTTGTCGCTTTATTATATGAATAGCAATCGCCATGTAATTGCTTTACTTTATCACTAAGCGGTAGGGATAGTCGTAGAAGCAATAGTTGGCAAGACGACAAGGATGCTACGATGGAGATCAAGGTTTCAAGCCGGTGACAATGGTGATCATGACAGTGCTTTGGAGATGGAGATCAAAGGCACAAGATGATGATGGCCATATCATATCACTTATATTGATTGCATGTGATGTTTATCCTTATGCATCTTATTTTGCTTAGTACGGTGGTAGCATTATAAGATGATCTCTCACTAAATTTCAAGGTATAAGTGTTCTCCCTGAGTATGCACCATTGCTACAGTTCGTCGTGTTGAGACACCATGTGATGATCGGGTGTGATAAGCTCTACGTTCACATACAACGGGTGCAAGCCAGTTCTGCACAAGCAGAATACTCGGGTTAAACTTGACGAGCCTAGCATATGTAGATATGGCCTTGGAACACTAAGACCGAAAGGTCGAGCGTGAATCATATAGAAGATATGATCAACATAGTGATGTTCACCATTGAAAACTACTACATCTCACGTGATGATCGGACATGGTTTAGTTGATATGGACCACGTGATCACTTAGATGATTAGAGGGATGCCTATCTAAGCGGGAGTTCTTAAGTAATATGATTAATTGAACTTTAATTTATCATGAACTTAGTCCTGGTAGTTTTGCATATCTATGTTGTAGATCAATAGCTCGCGTATAGCTCCCCTATTTTATTTTTAATATGTTCCTAGAGAAAAATAAGTTGAAAGATGATAGTAGCAATGATGCAGACTGGGTCCGTGATCTGAGGATTATCCTCATTGCTGCACAAAAGAATTATGTCCTTGATGCACCGCTAGGTGACGGACCTATTGCAGGAGCAGATGCAAACATTATGAATGTCTGGCAAGCTCGGTATGATGACTACTTGATAGTTTAGTGTGCCATGCTTTACGGCTTAGAACCGAGACTTCAAAAACTGTTTTGAACACCACGAAGCATATAAGATGTTCCAAGAGATGAAATTGGTATATCAGACTCATGCCCGAGTCGAGAGGTATGAGACCTCTAACAAGTACTTTGCCTACATGATGGAGGAGAATAGCTCAACCAGTGAGCATGTGCTCAGAATGTCTGAGTACTACAATCGCTTGAATCAAGTGGGATTTAATCTTCCAGATAAGATAGTAATTGACCGAGTTCTCTAGTCACTATCACCAAGTTATAGGAACTTCGTGATGAACTATAATATGCAAGGGATGACGAAAACGATTCTCAAGCTCTTCGTGATGCTGAAATCGATGAAGGTAGAATTCAAGAAAGAGCATCAAGTGTTGATGGTTAACAAGACCACTAGTTTCAAGAAAAAGGGGCAAAGGAAAAGAAAGGGAACTTCAAAGAATCCCGTGAAGAAACCCAAAGCTAGAACTAAGCATGAAAGTGGGTGCTTCTACTACAAAGGGAATGGTCACTGGAAGCGGAACTACCCCAAATACTTGGCGGATAAGAAGGATGGCAAAGTGAACAAAGGTATATTTGATATACAGATTATTTATGTGTACTTTACTAGTGTTCATAATAGCCCCTGGGTATATGATACTGGTTCAGTTGCTATGATTAGTAACTTGAAACAGGAGTTACAAAATGAACAGAAACTAGTTGAGGGCAAGGTGACGATGTGTGTTGGAAGTGATTCCAAGGTTGATAAGATCACCATCACACACTCCCTTTACCTTCGAGATTAGTGTTGAACCTAAAATAAATGTTATTTGGTGTTTTTGTTGAGCATAAATATGATTGGATCATGTTTATTGCAATACGGTTATTCATTTAAGTCAAAGAATAATTGTTGTTCTATTTACATGAATAAAACCTTCTATGGTCATACAGTCAATATAAATGGTTTATTGAATCTCGAACGTAGTGATACACATATTCATAATATTGAAGCCAAAAGATGCAAAGTTAATAATGATAGTGCAAATTATATGTGGCACTACCGTTTAGGTCATATTGGTGTAAAGTACATGAAGAAACTCCATGCTGATGGGCTTTTGGAATCACATGATTATGAATCATTTGATGCTTGCAAACCATGCCTCATGGGCAAGATGACTAAGACTCCGTTCTCCGGAACAATGGAGCAAGCAACTGACTTATTGGAAATAATACATACTGATGTATGCGATCCGATGAGTGTTGAGGCTCGCGGCGGGTATCATTATTTTCTAACCTTCGCAGATGATTTGAGCGGATATGGGTATATCTACTTGATGAAACATAAGTCTGAAACATTTGAAAAGTTCAAAGAATTTCAGAGTGAAGTGGAAAATCATCGTAACAAGAAAATAAAGTTTCTATGATCTGATCGCGGAGATGAATATTTGAGTTACGAGTTTGGTCTTCATTTGAAACAATGTGGAATAGTTTCGCAACTCACGCCATGTGGAACACCACAGTGTAATGGTGTGTCCGAACGTCATAACCGTACTTTATTAGATATGGTTCGATCTATGATGTCTCTTACCGATTTATCACTATCGTTTTGGGGTTATGCATTAGAGACAGCTGCATTCATGTTAAATAGGGCACCATCTAAATCCATTGAGACGACACCATATGAACCGTGGTTTAGCAAGAAACCTAAGCTGTCGTTTCTTAAAGTTTGGGGCTATCATGCTTATGTGAAAAAGTTTCAACCTGATAAGCTCGAGCCCAAATCAGAGAAATGCGTCTTCATAGGATACCCAAAGGAAATTGTTGGGTACACCTTGTATCACAGATCCGAAGGGAAGATATTCGTTGCTAAGAATGGATCCTTTCTAGAGAAGAAGTTTCTCTCGAAAGAAGTGAGTGGGAGAAATGTAGAACTTGATGAGGTAATTGTACCTTCTCCCGAATTGGAAATAAGTTCATCACAGAAATCAATTCTAGTGATTCCTACGCCAATTAGTTAGGAAGCTAATGATCATGATCATGAAATTTTAGATCAAGTTACTACCAAACCTCGTAGGTCAACCAGAGTATGGTCCGCACCAGAGTGGTACGGTAATCCTTTCTGGAAGCCATGTTACTAGACCATGACGAACCTACGAACTATGAGGAAGCGATCATGAGCCCAGATTCCGCAAAATGGCTTGAGGCCATGAAATCCGAGATGGGATCCATGTATGAGAACAAAGTATGGACTTTGGTTGACTTGCCCAATGATCGGCAAGCCATTGAGAATAAATGGATCTTCAAGAGGAAGACAGACGCTGATAGTAGTATTACTATATGCAAAGCTGGAATTGTCACAAAAGGTTTTTGGCAATTTCAAGATGTTGACTACGATGAGATTTTCTCACTTATAGAGATGCTTAAGTCTGTCCGAATCATGTTAGCAATTGCCACATTTTATGAAATCTGGCAAATGAATGTCAAAACTGCATTCTTAATGGATTTCTTAAAGAAAAGTTGTATATGATGCAACAAGAAGGTTTTGTCAATCTTAAAGGTGCTAACAAAGTGTGCAAGCTCCAGCGATCCATCTATGGACTGGTGCAAGCATCTTGGAGTTGGAATATATGCTTTGATAAAATGATCAAAACATATGGTTATATACAGACTTGCGGTGAAGTTTGTATTTACAAGTGAATGGGAGCACTACAACCCTTCTGATAAGTATATGTGAATGACATATTGTTGATCAGAGATGATGTAGAATTTTTTGGAAAGCATAAAGGAGTGTTTGAAAGGCATTTTTCAAAGAAAGACCTCGGTGAAGCTACTTGCATATTGAGCATCAAGATCTATAGAGATAGATCAAGATGCGTGATATATTTTTCAATGAGTACATACCTTGACAAGATTTTAAAGTAGTTCAAAATGGAATAGTCAAAGAAGGAGTTCTTGCCTGTGTTGCAAGGTGTGAAGTTGAGTAAAGATTCATACCCAACCACGGCAGAAAATAGAAGGAGAATGAAAAGTCATTCCCTATGCCGCAGCCATAGGTTCTATAAAGTATGCTATGTTGTGTACCAGACCTATTGTGTACGTCACCAAGAGTTTTTGGCAAGAGGGTACAATAGTGATCTAGGAGTGGATCACTGGACATCAGTCAAAATAATCCTTAGTGGAATAAGGATATATTTCTCGGTTATGGAGGTGACAAAAAGTTCATCGTAAAGAGTTACGTCGATGCAAGTTTTGACCCTGATCTAGATGACTCCGAGTCTCAATTTGGATACATATTGAAAGTGGGAACAATTAGCTAGAGTTGCTTCATGCAGAGCATTGTAGACATAGAAAAATTTGCAAAATACATACGGCTCTGAATGTGGCAGACCCGTTGACTAAATTTCTCTCAGAAGCGAAAATGATCACTCTTTGGGTGTTAATCACATAACCCTTTGGGTATTAGTAAACCCTTTGGGTATTAGTCACATGGAGATGTGAACTAATCACATAAAGATGTGAACTATTGGTGTTAAAGCACATGACGATGTGAACTAGATTATTGACTCTAATGCAAGTGGGAGACTGAAGGAAATATGCCCTAGAGGCAGTAATAAAGTTGCTATTTATATTTCCTTATATCATGATAAATGTTTATTATTCATGCTACAATTGTATTAACCGGAAACTTGATACATGTGTGAATACATAGACAAACAGAGTGTCCCTAGTATGCCTCTACTTGACTAGCTCGTTAATCAAAGATGGTTAAGTTTCCTAGCCATAGACATGTGTTGTCATTTGATGAACAGGATCACATCATTAGAGAATGATGTGATGGACAAGACCCATCCGTTATCTTAGCATTATGATCGTTTGGTTTGTTGCTATTGCTTTCTTCATGACTTATACATGTTCCTATGACTATGAGATTATGCAACTCCCGAATACCGGAGGAACACTTAGTGTGCTATCAAACGTCACAATGTAACTGGGTGATTATAAAGATGCTCTACAGGTGTCTCCAATGGTGATTGTTGAGCTGGCATAGATCGAGATTAGGATTTGTCACTCCGATTGTCCGAGAGGTTTCTCTGGGCCCTCTCGGTGATGCTCATCACTATAAGCCTTGCAAGCAATGTGAATAAAGAGTTAGTTACGGGATGATGCATTACGTAACGAGTAAAGAGACTTGTCGGTAACGAGATTGAACTAGGTATGAGCATACCGATGATCAAATCTCGGGCAAGCAACATACCAATGACAATGGGAACAATGCATGTTGTTATGCGGTTTGACCGATAAAGATCTTCATAGAATATGTAGGAGCCAATATGAGCATCCAGGTTCCGCTATTGGTTATTGACCGGAGATGTGTCTCGGTCATGTCTACATAATTCTCGAACCCGTGGGGTCCGCACGCTTAACGTTCGATGACGATTTGTATTATGAGTTATGTGATTTGATGTACCGAAGGTTGTTCGGAGTCCCAGATGAGATCACGGATATGACGAGGAGTCTTGAAATGATCGAGACGTAAAGATCGTATATTGGAAGGCTATATTCAGACATCAGAAAGGTTCCGAGTGATTCGGGTATTTTTCGGAGTACTGGAGAGTTACGGGAATTCGCCGGGGGAAGTAGTGGGCCTTAATGGGCCATACGGGAAAGGAAAGAAGGTCCTCAAGGGATGCCCCCCCCAATGGCAAGTCCGAATTGGACTAAGGAGGGGGCGGTGCCCCCTCTCTTTTCTTCTCCCTCTCCTACTCCTTCACTCTCTCCCCTCTTGGAAAAGGAAGGGGACTCCAACTAGGATTAGGAATCCTAGTTGGACTCCCCCTATAGGCGCACCCCTCGTAGGCCGGCCTCCTCTTCCCCCCTCCTTTATATACATGGGTAGGGGGCACCCCAAAGGCACCAAAGATTTGTCTGAGCCGTGTGCGATGCCGCCCTCCACAGTTTTCCACCTCGGTCATATCGTCATAGTGCTTACGCGAAGCCCTGCGTTGGTAACTTCATCATCACCGTCACCACGCCGTACGTCGTGCTGACAAAACTCTCCTTTGGCCTCAACTGGATCAAGAGTTCGAGGGACGTCACCGAGCTGAACGTGTGCAGATCACGGAGGTGCCGTGCGTTCGGTAGTTGGATCGGGTGGATCGCGAAGACGTTCGACTACATCAACCACGTTACTAAACACTTCCGCTTTCGGTCTACGAGGGTACGTAGACACACTCTCCCCTCTCGTTGCTATGCATCTCCTAGATAGATCTTGCATGATCGTAGGAGATTTTTTGAAATACTGCGTCCCCAACAGCCCGAGGGGGGCACAACCCACCAGGGCGCCCCTGGGGGCCCAGCCCAGGTGGGTTGTTCCCACCTCGGTGGCCTTCCGCACCCCCTCTTCGCCCTATAAACTCCCAAATATTCCAAAAACTCTGGGGTAACCCTAGATCAGAAGTTCCGCTGCCGCAAGGCTCTGTAGCCACCGAAAACCAATCTAGACCCCATTCCGGCACTCTGGCGGAGGGGGAAATCATCACGAGTGGCCATCTTCATCATCCCGGCGGCAACCATGATGAGGAGGGAGTAGTCCACCCTCGGGGCTGAGGGTTTATACTAGTAGCTATCTGTTTAATCTCTCTTCCTCTCGTGTTCTTGAGATGTCACGGTCTTGATGTATCGTGGGCTTTGTTAATATAGTAAGATCATATGGTGTTTTCCCCTCTCTATCTTGTTGTGATGAATTGAGTTTTTCCCTTTGAGATTTCATTGTTATCGGATTGAAACCTTTTATGGATTTGAGAGCACTTGATATATGTCTTGCATATGAATACTCATGGTGACAATGGGGTATCATATTGATTCACTTGAGATGTGTTTTGGCACTCAACTCACGGATTCCCATGGTGACATTGGGTATTATGAATCTGAAATTATTTGGTGTTATTTTAGTACGAACTCTTGGATAGATTGATTGGAAAGAATAGCTTCGAGGTGGTTTCGTACCCTACAAACGATTTCTTCTTATGTTCTCCACTGGATAGGAACTTTGGAGTGATTCTTCATTGCACATTGAGGGATGGTTATATGATCCAATTATATTAGCATTGTTGAGAGATTGCACTAGTGAAAGTACGGACCCTATGCCTCATTTTCAAGCATTGCAATACTGTTTGTGCTCACTTTTGTTACTTGCTACCTTGCTGTTTTTCTATTGTTCCTATTACAAAAATCAATATCTACTATCATACTACGCTTGTATCACCATCTCTTGCCGAACTAGTGCACCTATACAAATCACCATTGTATTTTGGTGTGTTGGGCATGTTGGAAATATGCCCTAGAGGCAATAATAAAATGGTTATTATTATATTTCCTTGTTCATGATAATTGTCTATTGTTCATGCTATAATTGTGTTATCTGGAAATCATAATACATGTGTGAATACATAGACCACAACATGTCCCTAGTGAGCCTCTAGTTGACTAGCTCGTTGATCAATAGATGGTTACGGTTTCCTGACCATGGACATTGGATGTCATTGATAATGGGATCACATCATTAGGAGAATGATGTGATGGACAAGACCCAATCCTAAGCATAGCGCAAGCTCGTGTAGTTCGTCTGCTAAAGCTTTTCTAATGTCAAGTATCTTTTCCTTAGACCATGAGATTGTGCAACTCCCGGATACTGTAGGAATAATTTGGGTGTGCCAAACGTCACAACGTAACTGGATGACTATAAAGGTGCACTACGGGTATCTCCGAAAGTGTCTGTTGGGTTGGCACGAATCGAGACTGGGATTTGTCACTCCGTATGACGGAGAGGTATCTCTAGGCCCACTCGATAAGGCATCATCGTAATGAGCTCAATGTGACTAAGGGTTGGTCACGGGATGATGTGTTACGGAACGAGTAAAGTGACTTGCTGGTAACGAGATTGAATGAGGTATTGGGATACCGATGATCGAATCTCGGGCAAGTAACGTACTGATTGACAAAGGGAATTGTACATACGGGATTGCTTGAATCCTCGACGTCGTGGTTGTAACATCCCAAATTTTCAATTTGGAATGTTATACACTAGATCATCATGCATATCATATTTTATTTTGCATTTTGGTAGATCCTAGAAATTCTACGCAACTCAATGACCCACGGAGAGAGTTAGGGATTTCGTTATTTTCATATTTGAGTTTTCTCAAATTTTGAGAATAGGATCATTTGATTTTATTTATTTTATCATCAATTATTTCTATTACAAAAATATGAGAGAGGGAATAAAATGACTTTCCCAAAATAAATAAATATTGAGGATTTAATAAAAAAATCAAATAAGATTTTATTTCAGAGTTTTTCAGTGTTTTATTTGAATTTAGGAAAAAAGTGTGTTTTTCAAAATTGCATTTAGGTCCTAAATAAATGTTCACCTTGTGCGGCTTGATTTTAGAAGCCCGTGAAAATTTATTTCAGAATTTTTGGAGTCCATTTAGTATTTATTTTTATTTTTCTTCCGAGCGGAATAATTAAAAAAATGAACCGACTTCGGGTCATACCCGAGCGGGACACCGCCCGGGGGCAGCCTTTAAATAGCGCCGCCCCGAGCCGCCCCAGCCCATCAGCCCCGCCTCGATCCGCGCGCGCCGCCACAGCCGCCGCCGCCGACGATCCCGCCGCCCGAGGTTCGTCGCGCCTCGTTTTCCGTGCCGAAAAAAAGAGAGAAAAAATATCGGCGTTCGTCGTTTTTTCTTTTTCTCGGATTAAATCCGCGATTTTTCTGATCGCGATTCCTGATCCGATTTTCGTTTTAGTTTAACTTTTCGCTCGTTTATCGGAATCAGGCGATTCAAGCGCCTAGGGATTCGTCTCGAAACCCTCTATCCGTTTAACCAACTTAAACAAGTTTTTGTTACTGTAAAATTTGCCCTAGATCTAGATTACTAGAACGAAGTTGTTTTCTTTCGCCGTTTGTCTTTTGTTGCTTCGTTCGATTTGATTCTTTTTGCCAACCGGAGTTCTTAAGTTGAACCTTCTGGTTAGATCTCTTATTTGAGTTTTACCTGTGCATTAGATGAGTACTTATTGTATGCTTGTTTGTTTGTCTGCGATAGAATACCCGGAGTGCGCCGCCTGTTACTTCGAATCGTTAGGTTTCGCGGATCATCAGCAGGGCAAGTAACACTTTGATCATACCTTTTCTACTACCCAATTTTATTGCATTAGATCAATCCTCACACATTGCATGATTAGGATCTAATTAAATTGTGGGATGGGAAGTAGTTGAGGTAGTACCTATTACCTGTTTATTATCAAACCTTTGGGAGTTACTTCTATGTTTGCTTATTATGCCATGCTATGCTAGTAGACGTGGATTGGGTGAGTGAAATCCATGACAGATGTGAGATTGTTAATTAATGGTTTATCTTAGGTGGCAACTTAAACACACATCTGGGTGGATTGAGGCACCTGGGTATTCCAGGACTTGCATGTTTTCTTTTGGACCGCCACCCAGGCTCAAAGGGATCATGAGACTATTCATACTAGAAACTTCCGTGTGCAGCCACAAGCTATTATGGGCTCTAGCATAGTTGACTAAGTCGTGCGAACTCTTACAGTGGTAGACTAGCAGATGTAGTGGATGTAGATGGTACGGTCTACCCGATCGTAAGGTGCTAGCGCTTCTGAAAGACTATGTCTCGGTCATCCGTCTTCTCAAACACCATGTAGTGCGAGAAACCAAAGGGAGGCGATCGAGTCTTGTGGGGAAAAGTGCGCAAACCTCTGCAGAGTGTAATAAACTAATCATGGTTAGCCGTGTCCCTGGTTATGGACATCTTGAGTACCTAGTACTTGGATTTTCATGTGAATCTCAACATGTTACTCTAAATTAATTTTTTTGGGTTATGTTTAATGATGATGCTTAATTGGGATTGAGAATGCTGTCAACCATTCTCAATGTTTAACAACCACCGTGATAGTTAAATAATTTTATTCCTTTGTAGTAGGGAAAAATTGGCTTTATGCAAAACTGTAACCATAGAGCTTTCCACCAGCCAAATATGCATATAGTATAGCTGTTTCATTCCATTACTCTCTATGTGTTACCTTGCCAGCATATTCCATGTGCTGACCCATTTTTGGGCTGCAACGTTAATGTTGCAGACTTTTCAGACGACGATTAAGGAGTTTTTAGGTCGTGGTTCTATACTCAGTGATGCCGTTGGAGTTGATGGACTCACTTATCTTCCAAGCCTTCCGCTGTTATCGTTATTAGATGGCCTTAAGCCATATTTATTGTAATAAGTTCTCGTTTGATACACTCGATGTAATAAGTGTGTGATTGCTACTCTGCTATAGATCCTCCGAGTACTGTGTGGTGTCAGCATTACTGATCCAGGGATGAGACTGGAGCACAGAGATCAGACTGTTTGAGGTCTGGTCGCTACAGTGGTTCATCCGATGAGATCGTCGTGGAACATGTGGGATCCAACATGGGTATCCAGATCCCGCTATTGGTTATTGGCCGGAGATTTGTCTCGGTCGTGTCTGCATGGTTCCCGAACCCGTAGGGTCTACACACTTAAGGTTCGATGACGCTAGGGTTATTAGGAAGACTTGTATGTGATTACCGAATGTTGTTCGGAGTCCCGGATGAGATCCCAGACGTCACGAGGAGTTTCGGAATGGTCCGGAGGTGAAGATTTATATGTGGGAAGATGTCATACGGTCACCGGAAAAGTTCGGGGGCATATCGGTATTGTATCGGGGCCACCGAAGGGATTCCGGGGGTCCACCGGGAGGGGCCACCTCTCTCGGAGGGCCTCATGGACCGTAGAGGAAAGGAAACCAGCCCTTGGAGGGCTGGGCGCATTCCCCCCTTGGGCCCATGCGCCTAGGGTTGGGGGGGAACCCTAGAGGGGGCGCCCCCCTTGCTTGGGAGGCAAGCCCCTCCCCTTGGCCGCCGCCCCCCTCTAGATCTCATCTAGAGGGGGCCGGCCCCCTTCCCCTTCCCCTATAAATAGAGGGGAAAGGGGAGGGCTGCACACCACATCAAAGGCGCAGCCCCTCCCCTCCCCAACACCTCTCCTCCTCCTTTAAGAGCTTGGCGAAGCCCTGCCGGAGTACTGCCGCTCCACCAACACCACGACGTCGTGCTACTGTTGGAGCTCTCTTCTTCAACCTCTCCCTCCTCCTTGATGGATCAAGGCGCGGGAGACGTCTCCATTCCGTACGTGTGTTGAATGCGGAGGTGCCGTCCGTTCGGCGCTAGGATCATCGGTGATTTGGATCACGACGAGTACGACTCCATCAACCCCGTTCTCTTGAACGCTTCCGCTCGTGATCTACAAGGGTATGTAGATGCACTCCTCTTCCTCTTGTTGCTAGATGACTCCATAGATTGATCTTGGTGATGCGTGGAAAATTTTAAATTTCTGCTACGATCCCCAACAGTGGCATCATGAGCTAGGTCTATGCGTAGATTCTATGCACGAGTAGAACACAAAGCAGTTGTGGGCGTTGATTTGTTCAATTTTCTTACCGTTACTAGTCTTATCTTGATCCGGCGGCATTGTGGGATGAAGCGTCCCGGACCAACCTTACACGTACGCTTATGTGAGACTGGTTCCACCGACTGACATGCACTTGATGCATAAGGTGGCTGGCGGGTGTCTGTCTCTCCCACTTTAGTCGGATCGGATTCGATGAAAAGGGTCCTTATGAAGGGTAAATAGCAATTGGCATATCACCGTTGTGGTTTTGCGTAGGTAAGAAACGTTCTTGCTAGAAACCCATAGCAACCACGTAAAACATGCAACAACAATTAGAGGACGTCTAACTTGTTTTTGCAGGGTTTGCTATGTGATGTGATATGGCCAAAATGATGTGATGAATGATATATGTGATGTATGAGATTGATCATGTTCTTGTAATAGGAATCACGACTTGCATGTCGATGAGTATGACAACCGGCAGGAGCCATATGAGTTGTCTTAATTTATTTATGACCTGCGTGTCAATGAAAACGCCATGTAATTACTTTACTTTATTGCTAACCGTTAGCCATAGTAGTAGAAGTAATAGTTGGCGAGGCAACTTCATGAAGACACAATGATGAAGATCATGATGATGGAGATCATGGTGTCATGCCGGTGACGATGGTGTTCATGCCGCGCCTCGAAGATGGAGATCAAAGGCGCAAGATGATATTGGCCATATCATGTCGCTTTATGATTTGCATGTGATGTTTGTCATGTTTTTACATCTTATTTGCTTAGAACGACGGTAGCATAAATAAGATGATCCCTCATTAAAATATCAAGAATTGTGTTCCCCCCTAACTATGCACTGTTGCTAAGGTCCGTTGTTCCGAAGCACCACGTGATGATCGGGTGTGATAGGTTCTGATGTTCGCATACAATGGGTGTAAGCCAGATTTACACACGCAATACACTTAGGTTAACTTGACGAGCCTAGCATGTACAGACATGGCCTCGGAACACGGAAGACCGAAAGGTCGAACATGAGTCGTACAGTGGATACGATCAACATGAAGATGTTCACCGATGATGACTAGTCCGTCTCACGTGATGATCGGACACGGCCTAGTTGACTCGGATCATGTATCACTTAGATGACTAGAGGGATGTCTATCTAAGTGGGAGTTCATTGAATAATTTGATTAGATGAACTTAATTATCATGAACATAGTCAAAAGGTCTTTGCAAATTATGTCGTAGCTCACGCTTTGGTTCTATTGTTTTAGATATGTTCCTAGAGAAAATTTAGTTGAGAGTTGACAGTAGCAATTATGCGGACTGGGTCCGTGAACTGAGGATTGTCCTCATTGCTGCACAGAAGGGTCATGTCCGTAATGCCCCGCTCAGTGTGTTGAACCTCGAGCGTCATCTGTAGATGTTGGGAAACATCTGACATACACGTTTTGATGACTACGTGATAGTTCGGTGCATAATACTAACAGTTTAGAATTGTGGCACCAAAGACGTTTTTGAAACGTCATAGAACATATGAGATGTTCCAAAGACTAAAATTGGAATTTCAGACTAGTGCCCACGTCAAGAGGTATGAGACCTCTGACAAGTGTCTTAAGCCTGCAAACTAAGGAAGAAAAGCTCAATTGTTGAGCATGTGCTCAGATTGTCTGAGTACTACAATCGCTTGAATCGAGTGGGAGTTAATCTTCCAGATGAGATAGTGATGGTTCTCCATAGTCACTGCCACCAAGCTATTAGAGCTTCGTGATGAACTATAACATATCAGGGATAGACATGATGATCCTTGAGCAACTCGCGATGTTTGACACCGCGAAAGTAGAAATCAAGTAGGAGCATCAATTGTTGATGGTTAAACCGCTAGTTTCAAGAAGGGCAAGGGAAATAAGGGATACTTCATGAAACGGCAAATCAGTTGCTGCTCTAATGAAGAAACCCAAGGTTGAACCCAAACCCGAGACTAAGTGCTTCTATAATGAGGGGAACGGTCACTGAAGCAGAACTACCCTAGATACTTGGTAGATGAGAAGGCTGGCAAGGTCGACAGAAGTATTTTGGATATACGTTATATTAATGTGTACTTTACTAGTACTCCTAGTAGCACCAGGGTAATAAATACCGGTTCGGTTGCTAAGTGTTAGTAACTCGAAATAAAAGGCTATGAAGACTAGCTAGAGGTGAGATGACGATATGTTGGAAGTGTTTCCAAGGTTGATGTGATCAAACATCACACACTCCCTCTACCATTGGGATTGGTGTTAAACCGAAATAATTGTTATTTGGTGTTTGCATTGAGCGTAGACATGATTGGATTATGTTTATTGCCATACAGTTATTCATTTAAGGAGAATAATGGTTACTCTGTTTATTTGAATAATACCTTCAATGGTCTTGCACCTAAAATGAATGGTTTATTGAATCTCGATCGTAGTGATACACATGTTCATGCCAAAAGATATAAGATAATAATGATAGTACCACATACTTGTGGCACTGCCATTTGAGTCATGTTGGTATAAAACGCATGAAGAAGCTCCATGTTGATGGATCTTTGGACTCACTCATTTTTTTAAAGATTGAGACATGCGAACCATGTCTATTGGTAGATATGCATGAAGAAACTCCATACAGATGGATCGTTTGGACTCACTTGATTTTGAATCACTTGAGACATGCAAATCATACCACATGGGCAAGATGACTGAAAGGCCTCGTTTTTAGTAAGATGGAACAAGAAAGCAACTTTTTGGAAGTAATACATTTGATGTGTGTGGTCCAATGAGTGCTGAGGTACGCAGTGGATATCGTTATGTTCTTACTTCACAGATAATTTGAGTAGATGTTGGGTATATTTACTTAATGAAGCACAAGTCTGAATTATTGAAAGGTTCAAGTAATTTCAGAGTGAAGTTGAAGATCGTCGTGACAAGAGGATAAAATGTCTATGATATGATCATAGAGATGAATATCTGAGTTACGAGTTTGGCACACAATTAAGACATTGTGGAAATTGTTTCACAACTAATACCGCCTGGACCACCATAGTGTGATAGTGTGTCCGAACATCATAACTGCACCCTATTGGATATGGTGCATACCATGATGTCTCTTATCGAATTACCACTATAGTTTATGGGTTAGGCATTAGAGACAACCGCATTCACTTTAAATAGGGCACCACACAATTCCGTTGAGACGACACCGTATGAACTATGGTTTAGAGAAACCTAAGCTGTCGTTTCTTAAAAGTTTGGGGCTGCGACGCTTATGTGAAAAAGTTTTAGGCTGATAAGCTCGAACCCAAAGCGGATAAATGCATCTTCATAGAATACCCAAAAATAGTTGGGTATACCTCCTATTTCAGATCCGGAAGCAAAAGTGATTGTTTCTAGAAACGGGTCCTTTCTCAAGGAAAAGTTTTTCTCGAAAGAATTGAGTGGGGGGATGGTGGAGACTTGATGAGGTTATTGAACCGTCACTTCAACTACTGTGTAGCAGGGCACAGGAAGTTGTTCCTGTGGCACCTACACCAATTGAAGTGGAAGCTTATGATAGTGATCATGAAACTTCGGATCAAGTCACTACCAAACCTCATAGGTCGACAAGGATGCGTACTACTTCAGAGAGGTACGTAATCCTGTCTTGGAAGTCATGTTGCTAGACAACAATGAACCTATGAGCTATGAAGAAGCGATGGTGGGCCCAGATTCTGACGAATGGCTCGAGGCCATAAAATCTTTGAGAGGATCCATGTATAAAAAACAAAGTATAGACTTTGAAAGAACTACTTGATGGTCGTAAGGTTGTTGGCTGCAGATGGATTTTAAAGGAAGACGGACAATGATGGTAAGTGTCACCATTAAGAAAGCTCGACTTGTCGTTAAGATGTTTCCCGACAAGTTCAAGGAGTTGACTACGATGAGACTTTCTCACTCGTAGCGATGCTAATAGTCTGTTGGAATTATGTTAGCAGTTACTGTATTATTTATGAAATCTTACATATAGGATGTCAAAACATTGTTTCCTTGACGATTTTCTTGAGGAAAGGTTGTATGTGATACACCCAGAAGGTTTTGTCAATCCTAAAAGATGCTAACAAGTATGCAAAGCTCCAGCAATCCTTCTAAGGATTGGAGTAAGCATCTCGGAATTGGAATGTACGCTTTGATGAGGTGATCAAAGATTTTGGGTTTATACAAAGTTTATGAGAAACTTGTATTTCCAAATAAGTGAGTGGGAGCACTATAGAATCTTTGATGAGTATATGTTGTTAACATATTGTTGATCAGAAATGATGTAGAATTTCTAGAAAGCATGCAGGGTTATTTGAAAAGTGTTTTTCAATGGAAAACCTGGATTAAGCTACTTGAACATTGAGCATCAAGATCTATAAGGATAGATCAAAAACGCTTAATAGTACTTTCAAATGAATACATATCGTGACAAGATTTTGAAGGAGTTCAAAATAGATCAGCAAAGAAGGAGTTCTTGGCTGTGTTACAAGGTGTGAGTATTGAGTAAGACTCAAGACCTGACCACGGCAGAAGAGAGAGAAAGGACGAAGGTCGTCCCCTATGCTTTAGACGTAGGCTCTACAGTATGCTATGCTGTGTACCGCACCTGAAGTGTGCCTTGCCATGAGTCAGTCAAGGGGTACAAAAGTGATCCAGGAATGAATCACATGACAGCGGTCGAACTTATCCTTAGTAACTAGTGGACTAAGGAATTTTCTCGATTATGGAGGTGGTAAAAGAGTTCGTCATAAAGGGTTACGTCGATGCAAACTTTGACACTAATCCGGATGACTCTGAGTAGTAAACCTGATTCGTATGGTAGAGCAGTTTTTTGGAATAGCTCAAAGTAGCACGTGGTAGCTGCATCTACAAGATGACATAGAGATTTGCAAAGCACACATGGATCTGAAAGGTTCAGACCCATTGACTAATAAACCTCTCTCACAAGCAAGATATGAACAAACCCCATGGGTGTTGGATTCATTACAATCACATAGTGATGTGAACTAGATTATTGACTCTAGTGCAAGTGGGAGACTGTTAGAAATATGCCCTAGAGGCAATAATAAAATGGTTATTATTATATTTCCTTGTTCATGATAATTGTCTATTGTTCATGCTATAATTGTGTTATCCGGAAATCGTAATACATGTGTGAATACATAGACCACAACATGTCCCTAGTGATCCTCCAGTTGACTAGCTCGTTGATCAATATATGGTTACGGTTTCTGGACCATGGACATCGGATGTCATTGATAACGGGATCACATCATTAGGAGAATGATGTGATGGACAAGACCCAATCCTAAGCATAGCGCAAGATCGTGTAGTTCGTCTGCTAAAGCTTTTCTAATGTCAAGTATCTTTTCCTTAGACCATGAGATTGTGCAACTCCCGGATACTGTAGGAATACTTTAGGTGTGCCAAATGTCACAACGTAACTGGGTGACTATAAAGGTGCACTACGGGTATCTCCGAAAGTGTTTGTTGGGTTGGCACGAATCGAGACTGGGATTTGTCACTCCGTTTGACGGAGAGGTATCTCTGGGCCCACTCGGTAAGACATCATCGTAATGAGCTCAATGTGACTAAGGGTTGGTCACGGGATGATGTGTTACGGAACGAGCAAAGTGACTTGCCGATAACGAGATTGAATGAGGTATTGGCATACCGATGATTGAATCTCGGGCAAGTAACGTACCGATTGACAAAGGGAATTGTATACGGGATTGCTTGAATCCTCGACATCGTGGTTCATCTGATGAGATCATCGTGGAACATGTGGGAGCCAACATGGGTATCCAGATCCCGTTGTTGGTTATTGGCCGGAGATTTGTCTTGGTCATGTCTGCATGGTTCCCGAACCCGTAGGGTCTACACACTTAAGGTTCGATGACGCTAGGGTTATTAGGAAGACTTGTATGTGATTACCGAAAGTTGTTCGGAGTCCCGGATGAGATCCTGGACGTCACGAGGAGTTCCGTAATGGTCTGGAGGTGAAGATTTATATGTGGGAAGATGTCATACGGTCACCGGAAAAGTTCGGGGGCATATCGGTATTGTACCGGGGCCACCGGAGGGATTCCGAGGGTCCGCCGGGAGGGGCCAGCTCTCTCGGAGGGCCTCATGGGCTGTAGAGGAAAGGGAACCAGCCCTTGGAGGGCTGGGCGCATTCCCCCCTTGGGCCCATGCGCCTAGGGTTGGGGGAACCCTAGAGGGGGCGCCCCCCTTGCTTGGGGGGCAAGCTCCTCCCCTTGGCCGCCGCCCCCCCTCTAGATCTCATCTAGAGGGGGCCGGCCCCCTTCCCCCTTCCCCTATAAATAGAGGGGCAAGGGGAGGGCTGCACACCACATCAAAGGCGCAGCCCCTCCCCTCCCCAACACCTCTCCTCCTCCGTTAAGATCTTGGCGAAGCCCTGCCGAAGTACTACTGCCGCTCCACCACCACCATGTCGTGATGCTACTGTTGGAGCTCTCTTCCTCAACCTCTCCCTCCTCCTTGCTGGATCAAGGCGCGGGAGACGTCTCCGTTCCGTACGTGTGTTGAACGCGGAGGTATCGTCCGTTCGGCGCTAGGATCATCGGTAATTTGGATCATGACAAGTACGACTCCATCAACCCCGTTCTCTTGAACGCTTCCGCTCGCGATCTACAAGAGTATGTAGATGCACTCCTCTCCCTCTCGTTGCTAGAAGACTCCATAGATTGATCTTGGTGATGCGTACAAAATTTTAAATTTCTGCTACGATCCCCAACAGGGCACACAAGAGACTTTTTATTATTTGGTTGCAGGGTTGTTTGAGAGAGACCATTTTCACCCCACGCCTCCCACGGATTGATAAACCTTAAGTCATCCACTTGAGGGAAATTTGCTACTGTCCTACAAAACTCTGCGCTTGGAGGCCCAACACGAGTCTACAAGAACAAGTTGTGTAGTAGAGATCAAGCTCTTTTCTGCGCTTGGAGCATCATTTTATTTTGTTAGGATTTGCTTGCTATTATTTATAATCATATTTTGCATATTTCTTTTCCATAAAAATGCCAAAGATAGCCTTTACCATGCTTATTTTGCAAGTCAATTTGTTGCTGTTTCAAAACAGTAAGTTTACCGCTGTTGCAAAAATTCCCTAGAAAATTCAGAATGTGATAAAATGCTAAAACTTTTTGAACAATAAGCTCTGGTAAATTTTCTACTGTGTATTAAATTTTAATAATTTTTGGAGTTAAATAAGTATTGATACTCTTGCATACTTTACAGACTATACTGTTTTGGCAGATTGTTGTTATGTTTGCATATGTTTGCTTGTTTAATGATTCTACTTGAGGATAGGAGTGTTGGGGATCGTAGCACAAATTTAAAATTTTATACGCATCACCAAGATCAATCTATGGAGTCATCTAGCAACGAGAGGGAGAGGAGTGCATCTACATACCCTTGTAGATCGTAAGCGGAAGAGTTCAAGAGAACGGGGTTGATGGAGTCGTACTCGTCGTGATCCAAATCACCGATGACCGAGCGCCGAACGGACGGCACCTCCGCGTTCAACACACGTACGGTTGGGAGAGACGTCTCCTCCTTCTTGATCCAGCAAGGGAAGGAGAGGTTGATGGAGATCCAGCAGCACGACGGCGTGGTGGTGGAAGTAGCGGGATCCCGGCAGGGCTTCGCCAAGCGCAAGCGGTGAGGAAGAGGTGTCATAGGAGGGAGGGAGGCGCCAGGGACTTGGGTGCGGCTGCCCTCCCTCCCCTCCACTATATATAGGGGGCCTGGGGGGCGCCGACCCCTAGAGATCCCATCTAATGGGGGGGCGGCGGCCTAGGGGGTGGCTTGGCCCCCAAGCCAGGTGGAGGCGCCCCCACCCCCTTAGGGTTTCCAACCCTAGGCGCAAGGGAGGCCCAAGGGGGGCGCACCAGCCCACCAGGGGCTGGTTCCCTTCCCACTTCAGCCCATGGGGCCCTCCGGGATAGGTGGCCCCACTCGGTGGACCCCCGGGACCCTTCCGGTGGTCCCGGTACAATACCGGTGACCCCCGAAACTTTCCCGGTGGCCGAAACTGGACTTCCTATATACAAATCTTTACCTCCAGACCATTTCGGAACTCCTCGTGACGTCCGGGATCTCATCCGGGACTCCGAACAACTTTCGGGTTACCGCATACTAATATCTCTACAACCCTAGCGTCATCGAACCTTAAGTGTGTAGACCCTACGGGTTCGGGAACCATGCAGGCATGACCGAGACAACCCTCCGGTCAATAACCAACAGCGGGATCTGGATACCCATGTTGGCTCCCACATGTTCCATGATGATCTCATCGGATGAACCACGATGTCGAGGACTCAATCAATCCCGTATTCAATTCCCTTTGTCAATCGGTACGTTACTTGCCCGAGATTCGATCGTCGGTGTCCCAATACCTCGTTCAATCTCGTTACAGGCAAGTCACTTTACTTGTTCCGTAACACATCATCTGGGACCAACCCTTAGTCACATTGAGCTCATTATGATGATGTCTTACCAAGTGGGCCCAGATATACCTCTCCGTCATACGGAGTGACAAATCCCAGTCTCGATTCGTGCCAACCCAACAGACACTTTCGGAGATACCCGTAGTGCACCTTTATAGTCACCCAGTTATGTTGTGACGTTTGGCACACCCAGAGTATTCCTACAGTATCCGGGAGTTGCAAAATCTCATGGTCTAAGGAAAGGATACTTGACATTAGAAAAGCTCCAGCAGACGAACTACACGATCTTGTGCTATGCTTAGGATTGGGTCTTGTCCATCACATCATTCTCCTAATGATGTGATCCCGTTATCAATGACATCTAATGTCCATAGTCAGGAAACCATGACTATCTGTTGATCAACGAGCTAGTCAAATAGAGGCTCACTAGGGACATGTTGTGGTCTATGTATTCACACATGTATTACGATTTCCGGATAACACAATTATAGCATGAACAATAGACAATTATCATGAACAAGGAAATATAATAATAACCATTTTATTATTGCCTCTAAGGCATATTTCCAACAGTCTCCCACTTGCACTAGAGTCAATAATCTAGTTACATTGTGATGAATCGAACACCCATAGAATTCTGGTGTTGATCATGTTTTGCTCGAGGAAGAGGTTTAGTCAACGGGTCTGCGACATTCAGGTCCGTATGCACTTTACAAATATCTATGTCTCCATTTTGAACATTTTCACGAATGGAGTTGAAGCGACGCTTGATATGCCTGGTCTTCCTATGAAACCTGGGCTCCTTGGCAAGGGCAATAGCTCCAGCGTTGTCGCAGAAGAGAGTCATCGGGCCCGACGCATTGGAAATAACTCCTAGGTCGGTAATGAACTCCTTCACCCAGATTGCTTCTTGTGCTGCCTCCAAGGCTGCCATGTACTCCGCTTCACATGTAGATCCCGCCATGACGCTTTGCTTGCAACTGCACCAGCTGACTGCCCCACCATTCAAAATATACACGTATCCGGTTTGTGACTTATAGTCATCCAGATCTGTGTCGAAGCTAGCATCGACGTAACCCTTTATGACGAGCTCTTCGTCACCTCCATAGAAGAGAAACATATCCTTAGTCCTTTTCAGGTACTTCAGGATATTCTTCACCGCTGTCCAGTGTTCCATGCCGGGATTACTTTGGTACCTTCCTACCAAACTTACGGCAAGGTTTACATCTAGTCTGGTACACAGCATGGCATACATGATAGACCCTATGGCCGAGGCATAGGGGACGACACTCATCTTTTCTCTATCTTCTGCCGTGGTCTAGCATTGAGCCGTGCTCAATCTCATACCTTGCAATACAGGCAAGAACCCCTTCTTGGACTGATCCATATTGAACTTCTTCAATACCTTGTCAAGGTACGTACTTTGTGAAAGACCAATGAGGCGTCTCGATCTATCTCTATAGATCTTGATGCCTAATATATAAGCAGCTTCTCTAAGGTCCTTCATTGAAAAACACTTGTTCAAGTAGGCCTTTATGCTTTCCAAGAATTCTATATCATTTCCCATCAATAGTATGTCATCCACATATAATATGAGAAATGCTACAGAGCTCCCACTCACTTTCTTGTAAACACAGGCTTCTCCATAAGTCTGCATAAACCCAAACGCTTTGATCATCTCATCAAATCGAATGTTCCAACTCCGAGATGCTTGCACCAGCCCATAGATTGAGCGTTGGAGCTTGCACACCTTGTCAGCATTCTTAGGATCGACAAAACCTTCCGGCTGGATCATATACAACTCTTCCTTAAGGAAACCATTAAGGAATGCCGTTTTAACGTCCATTTGCCATATCTCATAATCATAGAATGCGGCAATTGCTAACATGATTCGGACGGACTTCAGCTTCGCTACGGGTGAGAAAGTCTCATCGTGGTTAACCCCTTGAACTTGTCGATAACCCTTAGCGGCAAGCCGAGCCTTATAGATGGTCACATTACCATCCACGTCAGTCTTCTTCTTAAAGATCCATTTATTTTCTATGGCTCGCCGATCAATGGGCAAGTCATCAAAGTCCATACTTCATTTTCATACATGGATCCTATCTCGGATTTCATGGCTTCTAGCCATTTGTCGGAATCTGGGCCCGCCATCGCTTCTTCATAGTTCGAAGGTTCACCATTGTCTAACAACATGATTTCCAGGACAGGGTTGCTATACCACTCTGGTGCGGAACATGTCCTTGTGGACCTACGAAGTTCAGTAGCAACTTGATCTGAAGTTTCATGATCATCATCATTAACTTCCTCTCTAGTCGGTGCAGGCACCTCAGAAACATTTTCTTGAGCTGCGCCACTCTCCGGTTCAAGAGGCAACACTTCATCAAGTTCTAATTTCCTCCCACTTACTTCTTTCGAGAGAAACTATTCCTCTAGAAATGATCCATTCTTGGCAACAAAGATCTTGCCTTCAGATCTAAGGTAGAAGGTATACCCAATAGTTTCTTTAGGGTATCCTATGAAGACGCATTTTTCCGATTTGGGTTCGAGCTTTTCAGGTTGAAGTTTCTTGACATAAGCATCGCATCCCCAAACTTTCAGAAACGACAGCTTAGGTTTCTTGCCAAACCACAATTCATACGGTGTCGTCTCAACGGATTTCGACGGAGCCCTATTTAAAGTGAATGCGGCAGTCTCTATAGCATAACCCCAAAATGATAGGGTAGATCGGTAAGAGACATCATAGATCGTACCATATCCAATAGGGTGCGATTACGACGTTCGGACACACCATTACGCTGTGGTGTTCCAGGCGGCGTGAGTTGTGAAACTATTCCACATTTCCTTAAGTGCGTGCCAAATTCGTGACTCAAATATTCTCCCCCACGATCTGATCGTAAGAACTTGATTTTCCTGTCACGTTGATTCTCAACCTCACTCTAAAATTCCTTGAACTTTTCAAAGGTCTCAGACTTGTGTTTCATTAAGTAGACATACCCATATCTACTTAAGTCATCAATGAGGGTGAGGACATAACGATAGCCATCGCGAGCCTCAATGCTCATTGGATCGCACACATCAGTATATATGATTTCCAATAAGTTGGTTGCTCGCTCCATTGTTCCGAAGAACGGAGTCTTGGTCATTTTTCCCATGAGGCATGGTTCGCACGTGTCAAATGATTCATAATCAAGAGACTCCAAAAGTCCATCTGCATGGAGTTTCTTCATGCGTTTGACACCAATGTGACCAAGGCGGCAGTGCCACAAGTATGTGGGACTATCATTATCAACCTTACATCTTTTGACATTCACACTATGAATATGTGTAACATCACGTTCGAGATTAAATAAGAATAAACCATTGACCAGCGAGGCATGACCATAAAACATGTCTCTCATATAAATAGAACAACCATTATTCTCAGATTTAAATGAGTAGCCATCTCGCATTAAACGAGATCCAGATACAATGTTCATGCTCAAAGCTGGTACTAAATAACAATTATTGAGGTTTAAAACTAATCCTGTAGGTAAATGTAGAGGTAGCGTGCCGACGGCGATCACATCGACCTTGGAACCATTCCCGACGTGCATCGTCACCTCGTCCGTCGCCAGTCTCCGTTTATTCCGCAGTTCCTGTTTTGAGTTACAAATATGAGCAACTGCACCGGTATCAAATACCCAGGAGCTACTACGAGTGCTGGTTAGGTACACATCAATAACATGTATATCACATATACCTTTGGTATTGCCGGCCTTCTTATCCGCTAAGTACTTGGGGCAGTTCCGCTTCCAGTGACAGTTTCCCTTGCAATAAAAGCACTCAGTCTCAGGATTGGGTCCATTCTTTGGCTTCTTCTCGGCAGCTTGCTTACCGGGCGCGGCAACTCCCTTGCTGTCCTTCTTGAAGTTCTTTTTACCCTTCCCTTTCTTGAACTTAGTGGTTTTATTCACCATCAACACTTGATGTTCCTTTTTGATTTCCACCTCCGCTGATTTCAGCATTGAATATACCTCGGGAATGGTCTTTTCCATCCCCTGCATATTGAAGTTCATCACAAACCTCTTGTAGCTAGGTGGGAGCGACTGAAGGATTCTGTCAACGACCGCATCATCCGGGAGATTAACTCCCAGCTGAGACAAGCAATTGTGCAACCCAGGCATTTTGAGTATGTGCTCGCTGACAGAACTGTTCTCCTCCATCTTACAACTGTAGAACTTGTCAGAGACTTCATATCTCTCGACCCGGGCATGAGCTTGGAAAACCATTTTCAGCTCTTGGAACATCTCATATGCTCCGTGTTGCTCAAAATGCTTTTGGAGCCCCGGTTCTAAGCTGTAAAGCATGCCACACTGAACCAGGGAGTAATCATCACTACACGTCTGCCAAGCGTTCATAACGTCTTGTTCTGCAGGGAAAACAGGTGCTTCACCTAGCGGTGCATCAAGGACATATGCTTTCCTGGCAGCTATGAGGATAATCCTCAGGTTACGGACCCAGTCCGTGTAGTTGCTGCCATCGTCTTTCAGCTTGGTTTTCTCTAGGAACGCGTTGAAGTTGAGGGCAACATTAGCGTGGGCCATTTGATCTACAAGACATATTGCAAAGATTTTTAGACTATGTTCATGATAATTAAGTTCATCTAATCAAATTATTAAATGAACTCCCAGTCAGATAGACATCCCTCTAGTCATCTAAGTGATACATGATCCGAGTCAACTAGGCCGTGTCCGATCATCACGTGAGACGGACTAGTCATCATCGATGAACATTTTCATGTTGATCGTATCTTCTATACGACTCATGTTCGACCTTTCGGTCTTCCGTGTTCCGAGGCCATGTCTGTACATGCTAGGCTCGTCAAGTCAACCTAAGTGTATTGCGTGTGTAAATCTGACTTACACCCATTGTATGTGAACGTTAGAACCTATCACAACCGATCATCACGTGGTGCTTCGGAACAACAGACCTTAGCAACGGTGCATAGTTAGGGGGAACTCTTTCTTGAAATTATTGCGAGGGATCATCTTATTTATGCTACCGTCGTTCTAAGCAAATAAGATGTAAAACATGATAAACATCACATGCAACCAAATAGTGACATGATATGGCCAATATCATTTTGCTCCTTTTTGATCTCCATCTTCGGGGCGCCATGATCATCATCGTCACCGGCATGACACCATGACCTCCATCATCGTGTCTTCATGAAGTTGTCTCGCCAACTATTACTTCTACTACTATGGCTAACGGTTAGCGATAAAGTAAAGTAATTACATGACGTTTATGTTGACACGCAGGTCATAAATAAATTAAGACAACTCCTATGGCTCCTGCCGGTTGTCATACTCATCGACATGCAAGTCGTGATTCCTATTACAAGAACATGATCAATCTCATACATCACATATATCATTCATCACATCCTTTTGGCCATATCACATCACACGGCATATGCTGCAAAAACAAGTTAGACGTCCTCTAATTGTTGTTGCAAGTTTTACGTGGCTGCTATAGGTTTCTAGCAAGAACGTTTCTTACCTACGCCAAAACCACAACGTGATATGCCAATTTCTATTTACCCTTCATAAGGACCCTTTTCATCGAATCCGATCCGACTAAAGTGGAAGAGACAGACACCCGCTAGCCACCTTATGCAACTAGTGCATGTCAGTCGGTGGAACCAGTCTCACGTAAGCGTATGTGTAAGGTCGGTCCGGGCCGCTTCATCCCACGATGCCGCCGAATCAAGATAAGACTAGTAACGGCAAGTAAATTGACAAAATCAATGCCCACAACAACTTGTGTTCTACTCGTACATAGAAACTATGCATAGACCTAGCTCATGATACCACTGTTGGGGATCGTAGCACAAATTTAAAATTTTCTATGCATCACCAAGATCAATCTATGGAGTCATCTAGCAACGAGAGGGAGAGGAGTGCATCTACATACCCTTGTAGATCGCAAGCGCAAGCGTTCAATAGAACGGGGTTGATGGAGTCGTACTCGTCGTGATCCAAATCACCGATGACCGAGCGCCGAACGGACGGCACCTCCGCGTTCAACACACGTACGGTTGGGAGAGACGTCTCCTCCTTCTTGATCCAGCAAGGGAAGGAGAGGTTGATGGAGATCCAGCAGCACGACGGCGTGGTGGTGGAAGTAGCGGGATCCCGGCAGGGCTTCACCAAGCGCAAGCAGTGAGGAAGAGGTGTCATAGGAGGGAGGGAGGCGCCAGGGACTTGGGTGCGGCTGCCCTCCCTCCCCTCCACTATATATAGGGGGCCTGGGGGGCGCCGGCCCCTAGATATCCCATCTAATGGGGGGCGGCGGCCTAGGGGGTGGCTTGGCCCCCAAGCCAGGTGGAGGCGCCCCCACCCCCTTAGGGTTTCCAACCCTAGGCGCAAGGGAGGACCAAGGGGGCGCACCAGCCCACCAGGGGCTGGTTCCCTTCCCACTTCAGCCCATGGGGCCCTCCGGGATAGGTGGCCCCACTCGGTGGACCCCCGGGACCCTTCTGGTGGTCCCGGTACAATACCGGTGACCCCCGAAACTTTCCCGGTGGCCGAAACTGGACTTCCTATATACAAATCTTTACCTTTGGACCATTCTGGAACTCCTCGTGATGTCCGGGATCTCATCCGGGACTCCGAACAACTTTCGGGTTACCGCATACTAATATCTCTACAACCCTAGCGTCACCGAACCTTAAGTGTGTAGACCCTACGGGTTCGGGAACCATGCAGATATGACCGAGACAACTCTCCGGTCAATAACCAACAGTGGGATCTGGATACCCATGTTGGCTCCCACATGTTCCACGATGATCTCATCGGATGAACCACGATGTCGAGGACTCAATCAATCCCGTATTCAATTCCCTTTGTCAATCGGTACGTTACTTGCCCGAGATTCGATCGTCGGTGTCCCAATACCTCATTCAATCTCGTTACCGGCAAGTCACTTTACTCGTTCCGTAACACATCATCCGGGACCAACCCTTAGTCACATTGAGCTCATTATGATGATGTCTTACTGAGTGGGCCCAGATATACCTCTCCGTCATACGGAGTGACAAATCCCAGTCTCGATTCGTGCCAACCCAACAGACACTTTCGGAGATACCCGTAGTGCACCTTTATAGTCACCCAGTTACGTTGTGACGTTTGGCACACCCAAAGTATTCCTACAGTATCCGGGAGTTGCACAATCTCATGGTCTAAGGAAAGGATACTTGACATTAGAAAAGCTCTAGCAGACGAACTACACAATCTTGTGCTATGCTTAGGATTGGGTCTTGTCCATCACATCATTCTCCTAATGATGTGATCCCGTTATCAATGACATCTAATGTCCATAGTCAGGAAACCATGACTATCTGTTGATCAACGAGCTAGTCAAGTAGAGGCTCACTAGGGACATGTTGTGGTCTATGTATTCACACATGAATTACGATTTCCGGATAACACAATTATAGCATGAACAATAGACAATTATCATGAACAAGGAAATATAATAATAACCATTTTATTATTGCCTCTAGGGCATATTTCCAACAAGGAGTATTAAATATGCAGAGGCATTAGTATGCAATGTTGAATAATAATTTTAGTGATTTGCTACAATAGAGAATGATAATGTTTTTGCATTAGTTTATACTAACTTATCTCATGAGTTCTTGTTGAATTTTGTGTGGATGAAATTTTTAAAATTTAGGGAAACCATGATATAAAAGGAATTAAGGAGACACAAAAGCTCAAGCTTGGGGATGCCCAAGGCATCCCAAGATAATATTTCAAGAAGTCTCAAGCATCTAAGCTTGGGGATGCCCCGGTAGGCATCCTACCTTTCTTCATCAACAATTATCGGTTAGTATCGGTTGAGCCTAAGTTTTTGCTTCTTCACATGAGTTGAGATCTTCTTAGAATGTAATTTTGTTTTGTTTTTCTTGTTTTTTTAATAAAATACTTAGATCTGAAACTTTTAAATAGGAGAAAGTCTTCAAATAGCTACCCATTTACATAACTACTCGCTTGATCTTCACTTATATCCTTTTTGGAGTAGCTTGTCATTTACTCTTGTGCTTCACTTATATCCTATGAGTAAATTGTTGAATAAACTAAATATAATGAAGCTGAAATTATATGTTCATATCATTGAAGGAAATATGCCCTAGAGGCAATAATAAAGTTGTTATTTATATTTCCTTATATCATGATAAATGTTTATTATTCATGCTAGAATTGTATTAACCGGAAACTTAGTACATGTGTGAATACATAGACAAACAGAGTGTCCCTAGTATGCCTCTACTAGACTAGCTCGTTAATCAAAGATGGTTAAGTTTCCTAACCATAGACATGTGTTGTCATTTGATGAACGAGATCACATCATTAGAGAATGATGTGATGGACAAGACCCATCCGTTAGCTTAGCACTATGGCCGTTTAGTTTATTGCTATTGCTTTCTTCATGACTTATACATGTTCCTATGACTATGAGATTATGCAACTCCCGAATACCAGAGGAACACTTAGTGTGCTATCAAACGTCACAACGTAACTGGGTGATTATAAAGATGCTCTACAGGTGTCTCCGATGGTGTTTGTTGAGTTGGCATAGATCGAGATTAGGATTTGTCACTCCGATTGTCAGAGAGGTATCTCTGGGCCCTCTCGGTAATGCACATCACTATAAGCCTTGCAAGCAATGTGACTAATAAGTTAGTCATACGATGATGTATTACGGAACGAGTAAAGAGACTTGCCGGTGAGGAGATTGAACTAGGTATGATGATACCGACGATCGAATCTCGGGCAAGTAACATACCGCTGACAAAGGGAACAACGTATGTTGTTACGCGGTTTGACCGATAAAGATATTCGTAGAATATGTAGGAGCCAATATGAGCATCCAAGTTCCGCTATTGGTTATTGACCGGAGATGTGTCTCAGTCATGTCTGCATAGTTCTCGAACCCGTAGGGTCCGCACGCTTAACGTTCGATGACGATTTCTATTATGAGTTATGTGATTTGATGCACCGAAGGTTGTTTAGAGTCCCGGATGATATGACGGACATGACAAGGAGTCTCGAAATGGTCGAGATGTAAAGATCGATATATTGGAAGGCTATATTCGGACATCGGAAAGGTTCCGAGTGATTCGGGTATTTTTTGGAGTACCGGAGAGTTACAGGAATTCGCCGGGGGAAGTAGTGGGCCTTAATGGGCCATATGGGAAAGGAGACAAGGGCCTCAAGGGGTGGCCGCCCCCCCCCCCCATGGGCTGGTCCGAATTGGACTAGGAGGGGGCGGCGCCCCCCTATTTCCGTCTCCCTCTCCCTCTCCTTCCTTCTTCTCCTACTTGGACTAGGAAAGGGGGAAACCTAGGACGCGGAGTTTCTGCACCCGAGCTCAAATGAGCTCGGGTGAACAGTAAAAATCAAAAAAAATAAAAAAAATCCAAATTTTTTTTTGGGAGAAACATTGACAAAAGTTCTAAGTGCTTGCAAAAATTCGCCATGAAATCACATTTCTAGAAGGCGTGGCAAAAAAAACAAAATCAGTACTCTGAAAAAGCTACTTTCAAAAGCATTTTGGAGCAATGAATTTGTTTTTTCCACGCTTTACAGGAATGTGATTTCATGATGAATTTTTGCAAGCACTTAGAACTTTTTTCAATGTTTCTCCCAAAAAAATTGGAATTTTTTGAATTTTTTTTGATTTTTTTTCGATTTTACTGTTCACCGAGCTCAAATGAGCTCGGGAGCAGAAAGGCACTTTCGGGAAACCTACTCCTACTCTAGGAGTAGGAATCCTCCCTTTGGGCACGCCCCTTGAGGCCGTCCCTCCTCCTCCTTCCCTCCTTTATATACGAGGGAGGGGGCACCCCATAGAAACACAAGTTGACAGTTGTCTTAGCCGTGTGCGTTGCCCCTCTCCACCATATTCCACCTTGGTCATATCGTCGTAGTGCTTAGCCGAAGCCCTGCGCCGGTAACTTCATCATCACCGTCATCACGTCGTCGTGCTAACGAAACTCTCCCTCGGTTTCAACTGGATCAAGAGTACGAGGGATAACATCGAGATGAACGTGTGCTGAACACGGAGGTGTCGTATGTTAGGTGTTGAGATCAGTCGGATCGGGAAGACGTACGACTACATCAACCGCGTTGTCATAACGCTTCCGCTTTCGGTCTACGAGGGTACGTGGACACACTCTTCCCCCTCATTGCTATACATCACCTAGATGGATCTTGCGTGTGCGTAGGAATTTTTTGAAAATACTGCGTTCCCCAACAATCATGCCTAATGGTAGCTTCACATTGGGTTTAGAAAGTGAAATCTTTTGAAGCTTGACAATCACAATATTGGTCATACAAGCAATTCATGAATAATTAGTATAAGGAAAAGAACTTTCACATGCAAATACACTATCTTGGAAATATTTTGTGATTGTGAGCCCCCATCAAAATATTATATGCCAAAATTGTTGATGTTGGACAAGGAAGACAACATAATGGTTTATGTCTGTTCATATTCACTAAGAAGTTATATTGTCATAGATCCTTCAACATGTGGTGCTTGCCCCCCATCCTTGCTAGCCAAAAATTCCGCACCAAGTAGAGATACCACTTGTGCATCAAAAAACCGTAAAACCAAAACTCATTTTCAAGAGTCCACCATACCTACCTAAGGATTGAGCAAGATCCTTCAAGTAAGTTGTCATCGGTGCAATAAGGCAATAAAAATTGCTTCTAAAAGTGTTAGATCATTTAGTGTAAGAGAAAATTGAGCATTGTACAAACTTGTGATGGAAAAGAATAAAAATGACAGACTGGATAATAAAGATTGCTATCATAAGGGGCAATATAACGTGACGTTCTTTTGCACTAAGGGGTTGATCATACAAACAAAAAGCGCATGGCAACCTCTTCTTTCCTCTGCGAAGGGCTATATTTTACTTTTATGTATTTACTTTCATGCAAGAGTCAATTTTTTTCTCTCTATTCCTTTTTATTTTTCTCTTTTGGCAAGCATCATGTGGTGAGGAAATATCTAGGCACATATATCCAGTTGGATATGGGTAGCATGAGTTATTATTGTTGACATCAGCCTTGAGGTGAATACGTTGGGAGGCGAAATTATAAGCCCCTATCTTTCTATGTGTCCGGTTGAAATGTTTTGTTCATGTGTATGCGGTGAGTGTTAGAAATCATAGAATAACATATGATGGTTGAGTGTGTGGAGCTCTTATTTAAACTCTGTTGAATAAGTTAAATTGCAATTGCTGAGTGACTGAGAACATAGGTTGTTGAGTTTCAAGAGAAATCGTTGTTTGAACCTTAACATGTGAATTGGTTGCTACTTTAACATGAGAAGTTTTATAAGAAATAATTTATGTTATGATGCTAGGAAAAGTGATTGAAATTGTCATTAATCAAATTTGTGTACTTTGCTAGCATTTACACTTCATGAATTATTTCTTTTATCATTTACCTACTCAAGGACGAGTAGGAATTAAGCTTGGGGATGCTGATACGTCTCCAACGTATCTATAATTTATGAAGTATTTATGCTAATATATTATCATTCTTGGATGTTTTACGATCATTTTATAGCAACTTTATATCATTTTTTGGGACTAGCCTATTGAAATAGTGTCCAGTGTCAGTTGCTGTTTTTTGCTTGTTTTTTACATCGAAGAAAATCAATATTAAATGGAGTCCAAACACCGCGAAACTTTTTGTGGATTTTTTATGGACCAGAAGACCACTAGTGGGCTAGAGCAACACCTGGGGGTGCCCCGAGGGGGCACAACCCACCAAGGAGCGCCTGGGGGCCCAGGCGCGCCCAGGTAGGTTGTGCCCACCTTGGTGGCCTCCCGCACCCCCTCTTAGCCTTATAAATTCTCAAATATTCCAAAAACCCTAGGGGTAACCCTAGATCAGAAGTTCCGCCGCCGCAAGGCTCTGTAGCCACCGCAAACCAATCTAGACCCCGTTTCGGCACTCTGTCGGAGGGGGAAATCATCATCGGTGGCCATATTCATCATCCCGGCAGATACCACGATGAGGAGGGAGTAGTCCACCCTCGGGGCTAAGGGTTTGTACCAGTAGCTATGTGTTTAATCTCTCTCTCTCTCTCTCTCTCTCGTGTTCTTGAGATGTCACGGTCTTGATGTATCGTGAGCTTTGTTAATATAGTCGGATCATATGGTGTTTTTCCCTCTCTATCTTGTTGTGATGAATTGAGTGTTTCCTTTTGAGATTTCGTTGTTATCGGATTGAAACCTTTTATGGATTTGAGAGCACTTGATATATGTATTGCATATGAATACTCATGGTGTCAATGGGGTATCATATTGATTCACTTGATATGTGTTTTGGCACTCAACTCGCGGATTCCCGCGATGACATTGGGGTAATCTACGCATAGGGGTTGATGCACATTCTTGTCTTTGTTTCTTCGGTAGAAATCTTGGGGCACTCTTTGAAGTTCTTTGTGTTGGATTGAGTATTATGAATCTGAATTTTTTTGGTGTTATTTTACTACGAACTCTTGGATAGATCGATCGGAAAGAATAGCTTCGAGGTGGTTTCATACCCTACAAACGATTTCTTCTTATGTTCTCCGCTAGATAGGAACTTTGGAGTGATTCTTCATTGCACATTGAGGGATGGTTATATGATCCAATTATATTAGCATTGTTGAGAGATTGCACTAGTGAAAGTAAGGACCCTAGGCCTCATTTTCAAGCATTGCAATACCGTTTGTGCTCACTTTTGTTACTTGCTACCTTGCTGTTTTTTACTGTTCCTATTACAAAAATCAATATCTACTATCATTACTATGCTTGTATCATCATCTCTTCGCCGAACTAGTGCACTTATACAAATTACCATTGTATTTGGTGTGTTGGAGACACAAGAGACATTTTATTATTTGGTTGCAGGGTTCTTTGAGAGATACCATCTTCATCCTACACTTCTCACGGATTGATAAACCTTAGGTGATCCACTTGAGGGAAATTTGCTACTGTCCTACAAAACTCTGCGCTTGGAGGCCCAACACGAGTTTACAAGAACAAATTGTGTAGTAGGCATCACTCGTGTCATTGCATGATTGCATCTCACTAAGTTTTTTTGTGAGAGAAAATTTCAATCTATTCATAACCAATCATGGTAGTATAGAGAACACTAGAGGTAATAAAAAATACAACTAGGTCCTTGAACCACCTAGCGACGACGACAAACACTGGAGTGAACCGTGACACACGGTCGTCGCTCAGAAAGTCGTCGTGCTAAGATCCCAAAGGACCAGCACACCATAACAGCAACAATCGCCGATAAAGAGAGTCATAGATCGGAAAGATCAAACCTGTAGCCACACGAACGAAGCCAAAGAAAAAATAGGATCCAAAATAGATCCACCGAATACCAGGAACGCCTGAATCCTGCGAGATCCGACGGAGATACACCTCGACATGTCCTCCAACGATGCTATACGCATCATCAGGATGTGGATCGGACGTTGCAGACACTATTCATATTAAGGGGCATCGTCACCGTCACACAGCCCCAACCAAGATGTTTAACCTAACAAAAGCAAAAATAAATCTCTCCCACCGGTGGCTGGCCGGGATCATCCGCACCTCCACCAACGAAAGGCCATCGGAGGTGGGGCGTATTGGCCGCGGGGCCGGCGGGAGGAGGAAGAAGACTTTTCTTAAGGAGGAAAGACAACCACTTATCCGGCTGTTAGCTTGGCTGTTGACCCATCTCTGACTCCGAGCTAAACAAAGTAGGAGTATCCGGTTGCTAGCTAGTGCAAGGTAGATGATGGGGGCAATTAATTCAGGTCAACCCACAGGAAACCACAACACAAATCTATGCGTATAAACTAGTATCACAAAGTAAAGTCAATATATGCAATGCAAAAACCTTTGCACACGCGCGCGCGCGCGCAAAAACCTTGGTGCTTGTCCAAATCTCCAACCAATGATGTTTGTCTCGACCAACGATGTGGATGGCATTTGCTTAGACATGCATCTCGCGTGCACTTTGTTTGTTAGTATGTTGCAAATTGCAATGATACGATAGACACATAATCCCCAGATACGGCAACTTGAAGCAGCAATCGATCGACATGCGTCGATGGCTTGATGCACAGATGTTTCCCCGGGTACTCATCTGCATCGGTGGCCATGACATGCACACACATGGATCCACATGAAATACATACATGTAGTACTGTCCCTGTAACTGATACATATGCATTGTATACTGATCTTTGCCAGGAAATCAAAACCCCAAGCGACTCAACACTCGCAGCTGTCATGTCTTGTCTCCTTAACTGGCTCTGTCGATCGATCGATTGATTGATTAGCAGCCTTGCAGATCCAATCAACTAGTACTAGTAGCTGCAGATTTGAGTACTCCATGATTAACTAATCACTAGCTAGTACGAGTCGTACGCATAGCGACAATATAGAATCCCGTAGACCACGACCCCGAGCGGCGCACCGACCGACGGGCCAGGTTGTACATGCATATAAATTTTGTCTCGCTTGTCTTCTTGTCCTGCAAATTGCCCAAATCTGCTCATAATATACTGCTCCATGTTTGGTTTTATGTGTGTATGGTGGTCTCACATGGCTCATGCGACTGCTCAATCAAGGCAGTGTTGGGGGTTGTTAATGCCACTGCTGCAGGTGGCTAGGTTAGATGTACTGTAGTATATGATATCTACCTATTGGGATTTGGGAACATGCATATGCATCCATGATGATGCACTGCTGTCTGGCCTGATGGTTAATCTTGGTAGTAGATTAATCGCAAGCAACGATCGATGCCGAACACATGCCATACGGAAGCAATGTCAAACACCTAGTATTGATCCCTGTGCATGCACAAGCTAGCTACCTCGGGTTAATCGTGCATAGGGAGCAATGTCTTAACGCCTATTTCTCCCCCATGCACAAAGTTAGCTAGCTAGCTCGAATTAACCGTGCATGTGTAGATGATGGTTCGCTTGCATCCTAGGTATACAAATAGTTTCAACGGAAAACATATACTACAGCATATGGGACGGGCGCCTGATAGAAATTTAGGGTCAGTCGATTTTTCCAGCCGGGATTGTATTCATCTTCTTCCCACAAATAGGTATTGTTTTCATCTTCTTTCTGACCCCGCCCATCCCCCCACAATGTTGAGTAAATAGACAATTTTTCGATTAATTTAATCTAGAAAATAATCATGAACATGGCATTGACAGTATTAAGGACATAATGATTGCAATATATATAAGCACGTACTACGCATATAGTAGAAACATCTACACACATAGCTAGTACCGCTAAGACAGAAAAAAAAAAGGAGCGGGATAATCATGCTATACCCTCTAGTTGGCCAGTTGGCCGTAGCAGCAGCAGTGGAGGCGGCCTCCTCGGCCGCCTTCTGGTCCGCGGCAGTCTTCTCGGCAGCGGCTCTCTCGGCGTCAGTGGACATGATGACGATGAAGACGATCCAACGGACGTGGACGAAGTAGAGGAAGCAGACGAACGGCGGCGAGCAGTCACGTATGAGACGCTCCCCAAAAACCTAATCACCCCTCTCCCTTACAGGATCCGGAGAGGCGGGTTTCGGAGGCCTGCTCTCCCGTCAACCGTGTACGCGGTGAACGGGATGGGATCACCGGCAGTAGCAGCAGCAACAGCAGTAATGAAACAACAGTGGGCGTGAAGGCAGAGATACGATCTGATTCTCGTGACGACTAGGGTTGGCAGACGCCTCACATATATAGGTGCGGCCACGTGAAGAGACGTGGGTTGGACCCACGTCCGAGTCGGTGATAGCCCAAGATCCAATGTCTTAGATGGCTCGTCTGTCAAAGACTTTGTTCCTGACCGGCAAAAATAAGCACATAGATGTGAGCTCGGCTCGGCTCATTCAGCAACCCGCGGCGTGTCGTGCGAGGCAGTCGGCGGAGGAGGAGCGCGCGGGAGCCACTTCTCTTCTCAAGCTCCAATAGGATGTGAAAGAGAATCCCTTATAAGGAGGTACAACTCCTCTCCAACTAGCAACACGGGACTAAACTTCCCACCACATCCATTGCCAAATAAACCCACATGGGCCCTTGTAGATTTTTTGAAGTTGTTAGATGGGCCCTAGGCCCACCCCGATATTTCAACAATCCCCCACCAAATCTCAAGGGCCCATTTTGTCTTTTGTCCCAAACACTATTTTGATATACCGGTATTTCAGTGGAGACCTGTTGAGGTTGAACTCCACCTAGAGCAATTAGCTACACTCATTCACAAACGAACAATGGACTATGCCTTGAATTGTTAGTTTGGCGTAAAAAAGTTTCACCACATGTCTTACTAGTACTAGACTGCCAAAGGCTGACCCCTTGGGTGGAGCATATTAGTCACACTCCTGGCTTATTCATGAGTTTGCTAGAGATCACCCCAGCCTCATAGACTGTGACCAGCAATCGGGATCATATAGGTGTGTTTCTCCAAAGATCACTTTGCAGGATAGCATCTTGCTTGCATAAGCTTTGGAACACATTAAGACAATAGTCAACCTACCATGCAGTTTCTGAGAGTATTGCATCTTTAGCGGAGTGGGTTAGTAAAGTTACTCTCCTCGGTTCACCACCGGCTTGTTTTTCCCAGGTCCTACTTCATGGGATCTCCAATTAATCACATAGGTTGGGTTACCGCCATGGCAACTCATGTGGTTCCCATCCCATCTCCCTTGATGCATTATCTATCACAACATGTGATAGCCCTTTAGTAAAGGGATCTGCCAGATTCTTAGGCGACTAGATATAATCCAACGCTATCGCTCCGGAGCTTCTTAAATTTATGACAGCTTTTAATCTCATTCTTATGTGTTTGTTATACTTCATGTTGTCCTTTGAACTATTTACTTTGACAATAATGTTCTGGTTGTCACGGTTCATAAGGATAGTCAGAACTGGCTTCTCAACCAATGGCAAGTCCATCAAAATATCTCGAACCATTTTGCTTCGACACCAGACGTGTCTAATGTTGTTTAGTTTTGCTTCCATTGTTGATCTCGTTAAGATCATTTGCTTGCAACACTTTCAGGAATAGCACCACCTCCAAGAGTAAACATATACCCAGATGTGGCATTCGTCTCATCAGCATCAGATGTCCAATTTGCATCACTATACCCTTCAAGTACCAACGGGTATTCGGTATAGTGAAGTCCATAGTTCATAGTACCTTTCAGATAGCGCATAATTCTTCCAATAGCATGCCAATGAACATCACCCAGTTTGGAAACAAACTGGCTTAGTTTGCTCACAGCAAACGCGATGTCATGCCTCATCGCGTTCGCAAGATACATGAGTGAACCAATAATTTGAGAGTATCTCAATTGATCTTTAGTTGTGCCTTCAAACTTTCGAATCAGCACACTAGGGTTATATGGTGTTTGAGCAATTCTGCAGTCTTAATATCCAAAACGACTCAAAATCTTCTCAACGTAATGGGATTGCAGAAGTGGTATGTATGGTTCGCTGTGATTCTCTCACAATGATCCAAGATGATCAAATATGGCAATATGGTATGCAATGTGGTGATGCTATGGCTACTACTTACAAGCTCTTTGTTTTCTCTTTGCTTAAAAACTTTTCTCTCTTTTGATATTTTCCTTTGGCCAATTATGCAAAATGTTCTAAACAAGATAGCAATTATGTCTATGCGGGAACAATTGATAACACAAGAGATTATATGATGATATATGCACGCTATGATAGTTATGCGGGATGTGTATCACTAAAGTGCACAAGTAACATTGCCCGACAATACTCAAATGGCTAGTCTCGATAGGGGAAGTGACGCAAAATTGGGCTCGGGGTTCGCAGTGCAATGGCAAGGGGGATGTGCAAGTGATGTTGTCGAGGTTACCGTCCTTGCTTACGGTTGGTGGTGTCAAAATGGTGAAGTGGTCGTTGTTGTTGTCGAGTCTGTGGCGATGATGAGTGTTAGTCGGGTTGATGTCGAATCGTTCCTAGTTAGCCGAAACACCCTAGGAAACGGAAAATCGCAACTCAAAATCTCAATGGTAAATGTCAAATGGTGGTAGCGGAAAGCGGTGGTATGGCTATGTATATCAAGGGGTTTGCGGAAGTGGTATGGTGGGGCTCAAAGTTGGCGGTACGAAATTATGGCGGTGGCTGAAATTTTTTGGGAGAAAAATTAGTTTCGTCAGGGGTAGCCGGGTGATCCAGGTTGGGGTCCGGCTGATCCGGGCTATGTCCGGATGATCCGGGACGTTGTCCGGATGATGCAACCAGGTCAATCTGCTCGGCTATGGGGCCGGGAAGAACTCCAAATCGTGGATAGTAAGCAAAATTGGGGCGATTTCGGGGTGGATTTCGTGGAGATGGTGGGGAATGCTAGATCCACTTGCAACACAACGAATCCACAGATCAAATTCAACAAAACACCATCAAACCAACAAATCACAAAAAAATTGGTATGGCTCTTTTTGTGGGGAATTTTGAAATTGGACAAAAACACACAAAATTAGGCTAGCAAGTGGGGGTAGGTACTCCAAATTCGTGATCAACGTGGCTCATGATACCAATATGATGTTCCCTAATGGCCGATCTTTCACGAATTGGAGGGGATCCCGCGAAGAACATGAAGAACATGAGAGGGAAAACACTCAATCAACAAGATCCAAATCACACATGTGCTAAATCCACATACACAAAGAGGAGATACATGGATCCAAATCCAACACAAGATGATACAAAGGTCGCTAGTTCATCCCAATCCTAGAAAGGGTCTTGAATCCACTTGGGGATCTTCTCACATGGAGGCCTCGATCTCCATGGGAGAGGTAGGTGGATGAGCAAAGATCTATCTCTATCTTGAGCTACTCCTTTC
The DNA here is from genome assembly GCF_003073215.2 of Triticum urartu. Taxonomy (NCBI): domain Eukaryota; kingdom Viridiplantae; phylum Streptophyta; class Magnoliopsida; order Poales; family Poaceae; genus Triticum; species Triticum urartu. The sequence goes on along the minus strand of NC_053026.1, from coordinate 642,005,791 downwards.
CTAACCCTAAAATGTAGGTGGAGGAGGAGTATATATAGTCTAGGGATAGATAGAGGTACATAGGCCTCGGCCCAATTCGTGCATGCACGAAAGGTCCGGATGATCCGGATGGCGGTCCGGATGATCCGGGTCCTCATACGGATCGTCCGACTGTGTCGTCGTGGCCGCTGCTGGCCCGAATGTTCAGGACTTGGTCCGGACATCCAGCTGGGTCCGGATCCGGCTGGGTCCAGATGATCTAGTTGAAGGCCCAAATGATTCGGCTTCGTTGAGGAGGCTGTTGTTGTCTTCGGGCACTTCGGCAAGATCGTCCAGGTGGGGGTCCGAATCGTCCGAGACTTCATCCAGATCATCCGGGTAGCCGCTGACTTGCCTCCTTTGCTCTCTGTCTTCGTGTTCACTTTCCTCCCTCGTTCGGACTTGCTCCTTAGCTTCTCCGTGGCTGGTTCCTTGGTACCTGAGTATGAAAAGTTTCTTCGTTTGAGGTAGTAGCCATGTCTCATGTGATTCGAAAGGGAGTTGTGAGAGGAAAGATGCCACCTTGGTCTCAAGAGCTCTTGTACGTGCTCGTGTCATCGGTCCACTTGGCACTTAGGACGAAGGTAGGTTTACGGGGATGACCATGGGATGGTCCGCATCAGTTAACCTTCTTCTTAAAATCGGTGTTGGACACAATTTTTTCTCTTGGGCTTGTGGGAATTGAAGTTCCTTGGATGCATCATATAGGCGACAAAAGTTTCTTTGCCCTCAAATTCTGCTAACACTCAGATGACTGATGACATTATCTATAGAAACAACTCCAACCAAAGTGCGATGGGCTAGCAAGTGAGAGTAGGTAGGTATGTACTTGGAGGTGCGGTCCAGTCGCCGCCCGCAATGATGCAACATTTCATTTCACCGGCCGTTTACAAAAGTGGCCACCGGAAGATTTGCTACGCCGTACGACGTTGTCCCGATTTCTCCTGGTTATTTTGACAGAAAATTAAGTAGACACTCATTAACAAGTCGTGCCTCTCGCCAGCGCCGGTCCGCCTCGTCTCCGGTGGCCCTAGGACCATGGAGGCGCGGTGGATCCTCGCAAGGGTCGGCGGGAGGGCTCCGTTTTTAGTTGTTTTTTTTAATCTTGTTAGAGTTTGTGCCCTACTCAGGAAGGCGAGATGGCGGCGGCTCCCTAAAGATGAAATAAAGGTCTCCCCGCCTAGCCCCCGTTCCGGCGGTGCGTTTAGCATCGTTGGTGGGCGTGTGGAGATGTGTCTCCGGCAGATCTATCTTTGGTGGATTTGCTCGGATCTCGTCGTTGTTCGTCTACGTTCGTGTGTCTTCGGTTTGGATTCTTCCGATCTACACTATTTTTCATCGGCGGCGGTTGCTGTTCTGGGGTGCTGGTCCTATGGGGCCTTAGCACGACGACTTCCCGACTGTCTACTACAACAAGTTGTGCCCGGCTCCGGCGATGGAGAGGCAATGACGGCGGCGCGCCTTCGGCTCGCTTCGGTGCTTGTAGTCGTCGCTAGGTGGTCTACGGATCTGGATGTAATTTTTATTTCTGGTGTTCGTTGTACTGCCATGATTGAAGATGAACAGATTGGAAGTTTTTCCGAAGAAAAAAAACAAGTCGTTGGTACTTTTGGTTAGCACACCAAGTCCTTAGCACGTAATACTAGCTGTTGACTTGTTGCTAGGGATGGGAAAAAACTAGACGACCAATCTTTTTTTCGGAGTTGGAATGGACGACCAACTATTGGGCTGAGAAGGATCGCTGGTAAAAAAGGTTCGCCTCAAAACTAAGCTAAGCTAAGATCTTTAGCTTGTTAATTACTAGGGGTGTAGAAAGAAGAGCTTCCTAACACCACATACATGTCAATCAGTCCATCAGTCGCGATTGCTATGTTTAACATGACCAACCCCGGCATCTAAATGTATCATTGATTATTCAACAATGCCATGCAAAGCCAAGCATCGATGCCAAACAAATCTTCTTGCAAAATATAAATGAAGAAACACACGGGGTCATTCAGAAAAGGTCTACCTCGCGATAGTATCTCCGAAAACCCTATGACATATGACCGGCCTACGAATAAGTATGCTACTCCTAAAACCTTCAGGAAGGGACCAATGCACGTACGATGATGTTGACGGGCCCAGCCAAAGATTGAACTTCTTATTTTGCATCGTGAGGCCAAGCTTCGAGCCAACACGTTCAACAAAGACACAACACGCACATGTTGACATTGCCTGATCAAGCCGGAGAGAAGCGAGGTCACATGTTTTCATCCAGAGTATATGCACATACTTGTTGTCAGAGCCGTCATTGCCGACAACCATTCTACCTGCTGATGACGAGTCGCAAGCTGGATCCCAACGTTGTGTGATCATGAGGCACACCTACGCAGCTAGAGAAAACGTTAGAAGCAGGTACATGATCTCGCCTCCCCGCTTCAGAACACTATCGCACCACCTTCGACCCCTATCAATGGGAGTGGCTGAGACGTTGGATGTAGGGTTACATCGGGGAAGACTGTAATAAAAGCACTTGTTAGTGTGCAAAAATAGAAGAATCCAATCAGAGGCGTTGGATATTGGATGGCTATCAATGGGAGCTAGTGGAAGGATCTAACTTACATATAATTGTTGGCTAGGGGGTTTTCATGAAATGATTATGAAGCTCCACCTATTCCACGGGATACATCTAAGGACATCCGTCTAGGATCTGATGGTTCTCGTCAAAATTTTCTATTTTTGCACACTAACCCGTGCTTTGATTGCAGTTGAGCCTGGTTACACTGCCGCTGCAGCCACCTCAAATCCGCGGACCACATCCCCGAGGCTGCCATGCCGTGTCCACCACCCTCAGGTATCGGCTATGTATGTCCACAGACCATGGTGCCCTCCTATAGACGCGCTTCGGCCGCCGACGCAATGTGTGGCATCGTTGCAAGCAGTCCAAGACGACATTGGCAGAGCACATCCATGGTACTCGAGCGGTCGGACAAACCGCGACGACACCGGAGATTAATCGTCCCTCGGAACGTCGAAAATATGTTGCATCTCACATGGATGGTGTCGTCCGGACGCTCCGCGTGTCCTCCTGTCCTTTACGACAAGCTTAACGGCCAATGGAGCGGTCGGCCAAGGCAAGCCAAGCGTATGCGGGAGAAAAGCAGCGTGGTCGTGTGAGGTAGAAGAAAGACAGGAAAGGTGGATTGATCCATCGGTCGGGAGGGAGGGAGGGGCCGGGGAAGGGGAAGGGGAAGGGGAACAAGGAAGGCTGCCTGCTTTGCTTGGGCTGCCTTTTTCACGTTACACGCTACCATTCCGCAACGTGACACGGACACTACCCCGCCCACCAACGAATAAAACTGACGCTCACTGCTCCACCTCCACCCCGCCATTGCCCGCACCTCTGCCCTCCTCCTCCTCCCGTTAAGCCGTCTTACCTTCCTACTGCAAGAGAAGCAGATCACTCGGAGCTCTTCTTCCTCCTCTTGCTGCTGCTGTGGCGCGGCGATGAGGTGAGTGAACACAGCTCGTGCGTGTGGGGGATCGATGCCCACGCAGCAGCTCACGACATTCCAGCTGCTCCCGCCCGCCCACGCGCACGGCGACCGCCGCCAGCACCAGCACCAGCAGCTCGCCTGCGGCGGCGGCCTCTGGGACCCCGCGTCGGTGCTCGACCGCCGGGCCAGCCCCGCCGCGCATCCCACGCTGTCTTCCCCCTCGCCCCTGCCCGCCGGCGTGGCGGCCCTCGCCAAGAACGTCTCCGCGGCCCCGCCGGCACAGGCGCAGGCATGGCCGCCGCCGCCGCCGGGCCCCGGGGCCAACGACGACGACGCCAAGGACGACTGGGTCCACCACCTCCCGCCCCTCGACATGGCCGGCTGGGGCGACCCCCACGCCGCCGCCATGCAGGAGCCGCACCCGCCGCCCTCCTCGCAGGACAGCACCTTCCTCCGCTGGATCATCGGCGGCGGGGACGACGACGACGACGACTCCGGGGCCGCCATGGACGGCACTGACCCCCCGGATCTTGACCTCGACCGCATCACCATGCTCCCCCGCCACCCGCCGCCGCTCATGGGGGGCGCGGGCCACGGCCTCCCGTTCACGCTCGCCGGCGAGGACACCAAGCAGCCCTTCCGCGCCTCGCCGGGCGCCGCCCTGCATCAGCAGCAGCACCACCTGCCGCACGCGTTCCACGGCGGCGCGTTCCCTTCCTTCGACCCGGCGGCGCCGGCCAAGCGGCAGCAGCAGCAGCACCCGATGGCCGGCGCGGCGCCGCCCAAGCTGCCCCCCTTCGCCGGCCACGGCGCTGCGGCCGCCCTCAAGCCCAAGGCGGAGGCGCCGGTCGACGACGGCGCGGCCGCGGCGGCGGTGGACCAGCTCACCGAGGCGGCCAGGCTCGTCGAGGCCGGCGACGCCTACGGCGCGCGCGAGATATTGGCACGGCTCAATCACCGGCTCCCCGCCGCCCCCGCGGCCGGGACGCCACTGCTCCGCTCCGCCTTCTACTTCAAGGAGGCTCTGAGCGTTGCCCTGGACACCACCGGCGCCCACGCCTCCTCGGCGGCCGTGGCGTCCACGCCCGTCGACGTCCTCCTCAAGCTCGGCGCCTACAAGGCCTTCTCCGAGCTCTCCCCGGTGCTCCAGTTCGCGCACTTCACCTGCGTGCAGGCCGTGCTCGACGAGCTCGGCGGCGCCGGCTGCATCCACGTGCTCGACTTCGACATCGGCGTCGGCGAGCAGTGGGCGTCGCTGATGCAGGAGCTGGCGCAGCGCCGCCCCGGCGCCGCGCTCAAGGTGACCGCATTGGTGCTGCCGTCGACGCACCACCCGCTCGAGCTGCAGCTCATCCACGAGAACCTCGCCAACTTCGCCGCCGAGCTCGGGGTCCCCTTCCAGTTCGTCGTGTTCAACCTCGACTCCGTGGACCCCACGGAGCTCCTCGCCATTGCCGGCGGCGACGCGATCGCGGTCCACCTTCCCGTCGGCTCAGTTCACGCCGCCGCGGTGCCGTCGGTCCTTCACCTGGTGAGGCGGCTCGGCGCCAAGCTTGTCATCTCGGTCGACCGCAGTGGTGACCGCGGCGAGCTGCCGTTCGCGGCGCACCTGCTCCAGGCATTCCAGTCGTGCGCGTTCCTGCTCGAGTCCCTGGACGCCGTGGGCACCGAACCGGATGTGGCGAGCAAGATCGAGCGCTTCCTGATCCAGCCAAAGATCGAGAGCTGCGTGATGAGGAGGCACCAGGCCGCGGCCGCCGGCGACAAGCTGCTGCCATGGCGGACAATGTTCACCTCGGCCGGGTTCGTGCCGGTGCACATAAGCAACTTCGCCGAGGCGCAGGCCGACTCGCTCCTGAAGAAGGTGCCGGTGAGGGGCTTCCGCGTGGAGAAGCGCGCCGGATCGCTGGTCCTGCATTGGCAGCGCGCGGAGCTGGTGTCGGTGTCGGCGTGGAGATGCTGAAGGAGCTGCCATGATGAACGCAAGTCGGTAGGTTAGTTAGGACTAATGATCCTAACAAATATTTCTGCTGCGACGATCAAATTACTCGTTAAGCATTTCGCCGCCACCTTGATGGATGTTCTGCTGATCATGTCACTTGTTTTGAGTAGATTGTTTGGCAGGCTGCAAGGTCTGGTACAGTATCAATGTATTTTAGTACTCATGTTACTATTTTCATGTGGAATCAATATGGTTATGGTGTTTGAAATCTTCCATCAAAGCCGCTATTCGCCCATTTATCTTGCTATATATATTGGTTCTCTGTTAACTAGCCTACAAAAACGTCTTACATTTTGAGACGGAGGTAGAACTATATAATAAAGCTCCAAAAATATAACACTCATAACCTTGCATCCTTCATCAGTTCAAATAAGAAAAATGTAGAGGATTATGGTCGCCATTATTGATTGTCGATAATCTTCATGTTCTCGAAATGCTTGCGTATACTTCTGTGAAAGGAGGCATTAGAGTAAAAGAAAACTTGCGAGGAAATAATAACATTCAGCTCTCTTGGTGGTGGTCGACTGGGAAAACAATATGCATTGAGTCAAAAAGATCAAAACATTCAAATCTTCCAGGATCCGCCAAATTGACATCTAATATGATCAAATTTTCTTGAACTTGAATCAAAGAGTTTTTGAAAAAGGTTACAAGTTATTTAGAAGTTGTCTCTACATACAGGCAGATTATAAATGATTTGTGTATTCCACTACTTGTCCATTTTTTTTTGCTTTTATTCGCATGGGACTATTTTCCCATTGAGTTACAAGCTAGCAGCTACATGTACTCTTTGTCTTTAATCCCATATTTGCTCTGTTCGACTAACTGTAGCTCATTGTATTATCAATGAAGGTATTTTCTGTAAGTAAATTTATGCTAGGCATCATACATGGTCAGAAGCTTTGGTTTTGCAGTGTGTCATTTTCTCTGAAAGTTCTGAAATTGTTACGAACACTGGCTTTCAGACAAACTTTGTCTTTGGTCCGAATCAATGAAGATCTTGATTTAACACTTTTGTACATTTCAGTTAAAAGAAATCGATGGTACATATGCGGTATAAATTTAGAAAACTTTCTCAGACAAATTACTGCCGGACGGTTGTATCTTTAATTATTGGTTAACTTTTTATCTAGTCCAACTTCCATGATATCAACAAAACAAATTGTTATATTTATTCATAAAACTAGACAAGAAGATGCTAATGCATGAGTGGTGAGGTGAGGTACAGTGAAAACAAAATAGAATATCATAATTTTAGATCTCCGTAATCCGATGCCTTGAGAAAGCTCTCTCCTTCAGGAACCTCCAGACACCTGGAAAGTAGAATTGCATGAGAAATGCATGTTTAAGAACAATAATCGCCTTTTTGATATTGTACTTGGAGGAACATTTACAACTTGACAATTGTGGAATGCAGCAAGACTGGGAATAAAGTGGGCATGGATGTTAGTGGCACAACATAAAGCAGCAGACATATTTTTGTTTGTTTGTTTGTGAGATTTTGGTTTGCATTGTATGATCTCCAAAGTTGGCTGAGCAAAGGATCTTTCACGAGTGTTGATGGTTTCATCTACACAATTTGATATCCATTGCTTGATTAGATTTGCGTGGTATACCTCGTATGCATATGCTGTCATTCTTATTCTGAAGTCTCAGCTTAGCAATTGGGTATATGTTACTCATTTCATACTTGAAGTTGCAGGTTGCAGCATCTTGACATTGTTAATTCAGGTACCGCCGATTTCTCGGCTGCTTCCTTCTCTCAGGTGAAAATAAATAACATAGAAATCTGTCTACCCATTTAATACTTGCAGCATCTTAACATTGTTAACTGCTAACCCTAATGCCAGCAATTTCCTTGTTGCTTCCTTCTGTCAGATGAAAAGGGAAACAAACCATCAGTCTTGTAGGCATCTTGTTCAAATGTAATCACAAGCATATTAGTAATGAGGACTGACCCCTAATTGTCAATGTATAGTTGATAATTACCTTGCCATGGTCTGAAGTTCTGGGTATGTACTTGGGCAGATATGAACCGCACATGTATCATCCATGCTCAAATAATGAATGGTTCATTACTCATCATATTTATCTATCTATTCCTCAGGGATGGAGAAATAACAAGTCCCGTCTGCGAATCTTCTTTGGAGCAGATAAGTGAGCCCCTACCGTTGTTTGCGCAACAGCGCGGGTGATCGACAGACATTAGTTGCTTATCAAGATGGAATTTCTCGCTGCAACATGAACCGAATCGTGTGTTTTGTTCTGATGGCAATCGCAGCGTAAAGCTGGCGTGCTTTACCTCAATGGCACCAAGCATCTCCTGTCATCAGCACCTGTACTGCTAATTGCAGTCCCAAATTCGTCCACGTTGGGACAATGTTGTGAGGGTACAGTCCAATATGCTTATGCTGCTGCCGCCCCCCTGATGCTATCTGCAGGACTGATTGAATACACAGATAAGGTTATAGCTGTCCCTAAGGTGCTGAATTCTCTCATTCAGGCTTTGTCTTATTGTCAGATTCGTGCAATTTTGACTCGGCAGCCAAGAAGAAGAGCAGTCGACGCCTCACCGGATAAGAGGAGGTGAAATGTGGAGTTGTTCTGTTCAAGATGTCACCCAAAATGAGGATGAAAAACCATTGCTCAGGCATCCATCAACATTGCAGTTCTGCAACCATTACAAAAACAGCCTAACCAGTAACCCCATGGTTAGGCTGCTCTAAACCAATCCATCGGTTGCAAAGACTAAGACATGCTTTATTTATTCCCAATGCGATGCACCCATCTCCTACCATTATTAAAAACCCATAGGCGCGAACTTTTGTTCGGCGCACGGGCGAAGCGGTTAAAGCGCCATGAGTGAATGAATCACCAAGATCACAAAGTATAACCAAGCCATTTTTATGCTGCAACAGGACCTGAAAGCTCAAGACCCAGGGAATCGGATCCTGAAAGCCTCACCTACACAAGGAGTGAGCACTGAACAGAGCGGTAGCATCAAGCTTGTGGGCACCAACACAAGGAGTGCCGCCCCTGGAAAGAGCTAAAGACCAGCACCTTTCTGAGAGAGAGGCTAAACTAAAGGAAAAATCTAAAGAGGAGGGTGTGTCATGGTGAAGCCTCCTCGGAGAGTGGGATTCGGTTCAGACTCTGAGACTTTTCTTCCTCCTCCTTTCTCTAATATAATATAGTGTTCTTTTATGTTCAAGAGTTATGAAGTTCATGGACACACACATTTGTATATTACCTAACAAAAAGACACTTTCATCGCAATGTTGGCAACATAAGTTTGAAATTTTGCAGGATTTTCACAGGAAAGAGTTGAGGTCTCAACATGAAGGGGTCTCTGGTTTCGAAGAAGGGGAAGCGGAAGGGAAGGATGCCAGCGAGATATTTGAATGTGTGGAAATGTATTTTTCTCCAGTCTTAAGATGGTAGTAGTAGATAGAGAAGACTTTGTTAGGTCTTCATGTTTCGGCATTTGAATTCGAACAAACGAAATGTTCGAGGACCGAAAGTAGGAGAACCGAAAGACTCACCTATGCCTGGAGTCAACTGCAGATTCACATTAACTAGGGTTAAGCTGCACATGTGTGAGTATGCGCCGCAAGTCTAGCAAGAGTCATGCCTACTTGCTGCTTGACACATGCATGTCCATTATTGATTCCACCGTAACCCTGAAGCTGAACAGTTACAACACAGATAGACAGACAGACAGACAGCACTCGTATTAGTCTTTCAGTCTTGTACACAAGAGCAGAAAAGTAGATGTGCATGCATGCATGTAATCTGCTGCTTGGTAGGAGACTTGTGGAAGACTCACTCACTTACCAGGACAAAGGAAGTTGTTCAGTTGGTCTGAATTGCCAGGTGGCACTTGAGATAGAATCTTGGCTCCTGCTGCTTACTCCGCTGACAAAAAAAGAATAACTTGGATGCATGCATGCACGCGTACTTGAAAAGAAATAGAGTTTAATTTTGGAAATGTTAAAAATCTGACATCAAATTCTTAAGCATGACATGCTTGTTGAAGGAAATTGTCATGCTCATGACAACTTAATTGCCATGCTTAAAAGTCTGACATGAGATTTGTAGCGAATTCCTTTAGTTAAGAACTTAAGATGGGTTGATTAGGTTGAATATACCTGGAAAAAAAAGAAGTTGGTTAAGCGACGTTGAAAACCAGAACCTTCCCTAACTGTCGCTCATAATTTCATGCCAGGAAACAAGAATAAAAGTATAATTTTGAGATCGCCTGTCAGGTCATTACCCACATATACTAGTTTTTTTTTACAGGGTTAAAAAATATGACCAGCAAGTGCAATGTACAAGGGAATAATCACAGATATTGTCCTCCTGGAGTGTGTTAGATGATTGTGTAAAACACCGCGCGACACCGGTTAAACAAACAAAACTCTTTTTGGCACCGCAACTCAACTCAATCAATAAAGCAAAGCAAAGCAAGGCATGCGGGAAGGAATATATCCTCCCTCTGGAGGAGAGGAGAGGAGGGGAGAGGAGGACGGCCGCTAATGCGTCTACACCAGTCTGTCTTCCGTGAGGCATCTAGCAAATGGAAAAAGGGCCGCCGGCGCAATGAAAGGAAGAGGAGATGGAGATGAGATGCTCCTCTAATAACTTCGAGGGCAAGGCTCCTCCTCCATGGTCTCTTAAGAGTTCACCATATATGTGTCATGTGTTGTGGCCATCGAATCTTCGGCTGAAAATATACTTTACACGATGGGCAAAGTGAAGAACACAGGCAATATATAATGATGATGTATAGTAAAGGAATGTAATAATGTGCCTGGAATGTTTATCTTGTTGGTTGATGATGGGCCAGATTTGCTGAGAGAGAGAGAGAGAGAGAGACAGGCCACATCTGGACAATGGGGAGAATGCGCGTCAACGGCTGGTCGCCGAGGAAAGGGCGGAGATCGGAATATGAGACGGGAAGATAACGGTTATCTGCCAGATGCAGCGACGAAGGAGGAGGAAATAAGCAGCAGTTGCATCCATGATTGGCAAGAAGTTTTCAGGCTCCAGCCCAAGAGAGATCATGGGCAGAGCAACAAGAAGGTTTCACAAGATGTCTATGGGCCTGGATGCTTTTTTAAAGGACTATCCTTCTTTGTCATGAAAGTAGAATACCAGCTTAAAAATGTAAAACATTTTTGTAGGCAAGTTTAGCCTAAAAATCCCTTATATTTTGAGACGGAAATAGTGTAAGATTATTATGAGGCCTAGGCCAGAGGTTGTTTCATCAACCAGCTCATCGCCACACCCATACCCATACCATCTTTGTAAGAAGCAGCTGCTTCTTCAACATCTTTGGGTTTGCTAAATGTGCGTGCCACACATGCCACAGCCACGACACAAGCCTGGCCTGATCCGGCTCGTGCCTTGTAGGGTGTGCCTCCATCAGGGCACAATATTGTACAAACATCATACAACCCAATGTTTGCATTACTTTGATGTTCTATTCCCATCATAGGTGTTAGGTCCGAGCAGATACATCTGGTATGCATCCTGCTTTGCTTCACCCAACAACGAGATTTTATCATTTCACATGACTAGAGAACACCCCGACACAACCAAAATATTAAACAAGCCACATATTATTGTATTTATAATTAATTTCTGAGGCAACCAAGCACAAAGATCCACACAACATAATAAGTTAACAGCAACCATTAAAGTTCGCTAGGGACGACAGTTCCACACCAAATCAAACGAGAAAACAACGAGGTCACGGGGGATATTTGGAGATATAACAGAGACTCTTTGGTATGCAGCACATCTCGGAGCACGACATGTACTAGTACTACCATTTTACTTCAGGAGGGTCTTCACAATGGATTTCACGTTCAGCTTCTTCAGGTCAGTGTAGGACTGGCCACATCCGACAAACATGACCGGAGATCCAGATATGTAAACCATGGACAGCGCAGCTCCCACCTGCATATATTTTTCATGAACTCGGCATCAGAATGCTGTAAGGGGTTGGTTACAGTGATTATTAATCAAGCATATGTTCTGCACAAGTTCCCCCTACCTTGTCGTCGATAGTGTCAAACTTGGTGAGCAGGATACCATCAATCAGTCTGGCTGTGGGAACAGTGGAAAGATCTGCCAATTTCTGTGCAAGAAAGAAAAGTTCAAAGCAGTCAGTAACGAAAGAAAACACAACATGTACGTTGGTTGCTTCAATCTGTCTGTCGCTGCAAAACCAGTACCTGATTGAACTTGTTGAGCTGATCAACTGCATCATTCCCAACTAATGCCTCTCCCACAAATAAAACCAGATCTGGCTTGTTGAGATTGATGAGCTTGGAGAGTGCTCTCATGAGTGGCTCATTGTCCTGGCAACATCAATTCACAAGACAAAATGTATCAGACCAGTGTGAGAGCAGGAAGCAGGGTGGTTAAGATTTAGTAAGGACACGGTCCAACAAGAACACAGAAAGAGTATATTGCAGTTAATCCACTGGACCAACCTGCATACGTCCGGCCGTATCAACAAGAACAACATCTGATTTGTTTCGAGTGGCTTCCTGGATAGCTTCTTTCGCCACAACTGCTGGGTCCTTCTCATATCCCTTCTCAAATATAGGTATCTGTACACAATATCGTCATGTAAGGATACAATTACAAGTTGGTGGTTTCGTTCAAAAAGGTACAAGTTGGTGCGTCTGGGATTGGGAAGAAAAGCACACATACTAAAACTGAACAAAACAGCAGGACGCATATTTTGCCACCAGTTAAGCAAAAGATGTGTTATATACAGATGAACTAATGAGGTCACATTTACAGACAGTCATACTAATGACAAGGAATAGCTAAACCCAATGATGAGGTTAGAGATTCATCAAGTGCATTACATCTTAATTCTTTTACCTACATGCAGCAGGATTCTTCCCAATTGGTTTTCCTCAAAATGTAAGTGCATTATATTGATTGAGCAGAATAGATTCGCAATATGCACACAAACTCCACTGTTTGCAAACTATGATTATAACATTACTCTTACTGTCTTGCATGATTACAAAACAAAACAATGACCTACAAAATTCAATGTGAGCTGTTGCAAAACTGGGTACATAGAACTGTTGTGTTACTCAAGAGGGGAGATGGTCAGTACCTCAAGCCTGCGAGCATGAGTCCGCAGCTGCTCAACAGCACCAGATCTGAAGGTATCACATGCTGCCATCATGACACTGAGGTTATGCTGAAGAAGCCAATAAGCGACCTGTAAAGATGCAAGACAGGATGACGTGAGCAAATTCTTCAAATGAAGTACTCCCTCCGTTCGTTTATATAAGGCGTTTCAGACAGCTGGGTTTGAACTGTTTAGTACACTGTCTGAATTTGCTAAAACGTCTTATATAAGTGAACAGAGGGAGTATGTTTTCTCATGGACGGCATTTGAAATATATTAAACCTTTGCAAGATTGGTAGATTTTCCAACTCCATTCACTCCAACAAAAACAACGACATATGGCTTGCCACGCTCCTTGGCAGCTTGTACATCCCTTAATATGTCAATGGATCGCCTTGGAGTTAAAATGCGAAGGAGAGCCTCCTCCATAGCTGTCTGAAGAAGCAACAACCAGATAGTGTATGAGGAAGCTGTACAGAATGTCTGCTTGAATGTAAATGTGAAGTGATCAGGAGTGGTGTGTGCTGCAAACCTGAACAGTAGAAGAAATTCTTGTGAAGGATCCTAGCTTCTTGCCCTCAAGGCTAGCTGCTACTGATTCACAAAGCTTTTCTGCTATTTCTTCAGCCTGCACAAACAAGGCCAATTTCATTACCCAGACAGATGAAGAACCAAACTACAAAGAGCTGGTTTAGTAAGGTTATTAAATATGAAGCAAGTCGCCTAGTAATATGAAGAAATGCATACCACATTCTTTGTCATCAGTCTATCTTTAAGAGCTTTGAGTGCAGGTTGCAGATCAGACTTCTCAAGTACATTGTTACCTGCAATGCTGAGCACAGAAAAAATACAAATGTTGCAATTAAGTGACATGTTCATAGATTGCAAAATTGGGAGAAAGCTAACAAGCTGATGAACACTACAAAATGCAGGATGTTAGAAGAAAACAAAAATCCTAGTTAATATATTACAGGCAGTGAAAGACTAACCACCACCTCAGATATGTACCCTGTATCATGGTTAACATGCTTATATTCAAGGTTTCAAACTCAACTTGCTGTTCTATATCACATTTTCTCTATGTATTCTTTGGAATACAACTATACTATTTTACTGTACCACCATACCAGGTATGTGTGTATCAAGTGTGCACTGCAAACTGAGGTGGCAGGTGCAATGGCATTACTCCATCGATGCAGTTAGCTAATGGTTTAGCTAGCAAATTTGGGTGAATAAATCTTGTCTCACATACCTGCATCTCTTTCCTAAACGAAAATGGATACTAAATCTTGTCATCAGCCAACAAATCATGGAGACCCAAATCATAACTTATTTTTTATTTCAGATAATGACCAATGAGAAGACATCAAAATCATATAGTGCTTCTGAAGACTAAGCTATCTACTATCTTATGTCCATGCCGCGATTTGAACTGTAGGATGTTAGTATCGGAACATTATGTAAACGCTCATATCACCTGAGTGCAAAATAGATTTAAGTTGACACTACTAGCAACTAGGGCTGCAAGAAAAGCTCGAGGCTCGTGAGCCGCTCGAGATCGACTCGTTTTTTGACTCGACTCGAGATCGACTCGAAAAGAAATAAGTTGAGTTTGAACACTTTATGTAGCTCGACCGAGAAACGAGCAGAACTTGAGCCAGTGTTGGCTCGCTCGATTTTAGCTCGATGGCTCGACACAATATCATTATGTTAAAAGATCATGCCATATATTAAATGGGAATAAGATAATTTATTACCATATATGTTGTCCATAATTTTTCTCCATTTATTTACCAACGAACATGGAAACTTAAGTAAGTGCAGAGAAGATTTAGGCCTAATTATGGCACGTGGTCGACTATGTGTTAAATATCCTATATTTTTGGCAAAGATTCCCAACATATTCACCTTAATTTTTTTGTTTTTATTCATAGATTTATAATTTTTACCATCTCATATAGCTCGAAACTAGCTCGAGATCGACTCGAGATCGTTACAAGCTGAGCACGAGTCATGTTCTACAGCTCAATCATGAGCTTGCTCGAATTTTCATATGAGTTGAGCTGAGCCAACTTCAACTCGCTTGAGCTCGACTCGTTTGCAGCCCTACTAGCAACTTGTTGTTAAGCCAATACAACTAAAGAGAGATTATTAATTATAGGCTACTAATGATAAGAACAAACAAATGCAGAACACAATTCTTATATACCTCTTGAACATGGAGGAGAACCAGCCCTTCTTCTTCTGGCCAGCCCCAGCATTCTCCTCTTCCTCATCCTCTTCGTCCTCACTATCGCTGCTCAGATCTTCATCCTTATCCATCATGCTGTCCCCCTGGTTGGTAAGCACCTTCTCTATCACCTCCCCCCCTCTCTCGTCAGCCGGGTCCGTGAAGTCCAGCTTCTCGTTCTTCGGCGGTTTGTCATCCCAGACCCTCATCTGCTTGACAACCTTCTTGGGCTCGGTCTTGGCCGCCTTCTTCACATCGTTCTTCTTACCGCCACCACCGCCCTTCTTTCCTCCTGTCTTCTTACGCAAGGTATTTACATCGAAGGCCCCGTCGTTGGGGTCCCCGTTCTCCTTGCCATCATTGTCAACAACAACAGCCCGGGCGGCGCGAGAACTGTCCTTGATAGCACCATTCTCCTGGCCACCCTTGGCAACCGTACCGTTAGCAGTGAAACCACCGTTGTGCTCCTTCCCGGAGTCGCCATCGGAGTCATCCTTCCCAGAGCCAGAATTCTTCTTCCCAGCAGCACCGCCCCCAGCGCGAGCATTGGGGCCGAGCTTCTTGCCGGCAGGACCACGGCCGGCGCCGGAGCCGGAGGAGGGATTGGTGGGCTGCTGCTTGGATTTGTTCATGGCCTCGGCGCGCGCCTCGGCCTCGAGGTGCAGCTGCCGGAAGGTCTCGGTGAAGAGGTCGTCATAGGAGACGCGCTTGGGGTTGTAGATCTGGGAGAACTCCTTGCGGACGGCGGCGAGCAGGCCGTCGACGTAGAGGAGGTGGAGCATGCGCTGGTAGACGGCGACGAAGACGAGGCCGAGGTCGTTGTTGAAGGTCCACTTGAGCGCGTAGGCGTCCTTGGTGAAGCCGGCGTCGCCCGAGCGCTCCTCGAGCAGGCAGGAGCGGATGAGCGCGTCGATGGGGGAGCCCTTGAGCAGCGCGGCGCCGCCCAGGGCCCGGCAGGACGACCACAGGATCAGGCCGCCCCGCGTGAAGATGAGCAGCTCCTCCAACATCGCCGCCGGCCGCCTGGATCGGGAATCGGGTTAGAGATCGCCGGATCGGGATCCGGGGGCGAGCGGATCGGGCGATTTTGCCCCGATCCGGAGGTGAGAGGGGGGGTCGGGGGTTGGGGAATTCGTAGGACGTACCTTGGGATGAGGAGGCTCGCGATGGATTTGCTTGCTTCCTTGCTTCCTCGCGGAGGGGAAGAAAGCACGGAAAAAAGAAAAAAGTGGAAATTAGTTTTTGCGGTGTGTCAGCGGGTGGGATATATATATACTACCAAGGAGGTGGACGGTTGGGTGGCTCTGTGTGTCTGTCTGTCCAGCCCGGCGGACTGGTTGACTGCGTCCGTCTCGGCGTCCGCGACTCCGCGTTGGGATTCAACATTGTGCACGTGATGGATTGGCGCGGCACTCCGCGTCGGACCTGAATGACACTTTTCATAATTGGAGGACCTTCAAAATAGTTCAAGGATCTAGGGTGCACTTCACTCCTTATTTTGAGACAGAGGGAGTACTATCAGCCTGTTTGGTAAACACTTGAGGAAATGAGAGTTTGCACAAGGATGTTTATGAAGGGATTAGGCATGGAAAGTAGATTTTTATTCTCATTCCCTTGTTTGGCATATGATGGGAATTGACGTGGGATAAAACTCTCCTCACGAATTAACTGGGTACCCCTGAGAAGAAATCGGTGGGAATTGACTTCCCCAACTCCCAGTCCCCTTCCCGCTTAAACTCCCATTCCCTCTAATCAAACAGTGGATTTATAATCTCCTTACCCCTCAACTCCCATTCCCCATCTCTAATTCCCCTGAAACAAACACGCCGTATGTACCAGACCAGACACAACCTGAATCTTAGCATTCCTCCTGAACCTCCAGTCATGATCAAGATAATCAGAACGTGGCAAACACAACATTAATCATCAGGATTACAGCCATACCAGACAGGCAGTTTATAACAAAATCTACAGGCTCTTGATCCATACTAAACAGTAAACACCATTGGTTATCAAAAAAAAATCTCTAGACCAAGATTATGTATGATCTATACAGATAGGGATAAAACAAAAAATCACTAGACAAAGATTATGAATGATCTATACAGGTAGGGACAAAACAAAAATCACTAGACCAAGATTATGTATGATACTAGTTGGGATTCAAGCCTATGCTCATTGCGGCAAATGTTCAGGCAGACAAATGGATGGCCGGCTCTTTATGAATATAAAACTGTTACATGCGTCTGACTCATTCCATGCCAATTTAAAAATAAATACATCATCAGTTCTGGAGCATCTCGGAGGTTTTCTTGGAATAAAATGGCATTCCAGAGTCCTACAAAGAACATTCAAGAATCAGGAATCGCCACATCACAAACATACACAGAAACAACGCTGGTTGATCCGATTCAAACAGGGTAGCAACACAGCCAAAGCAATCAACCATACCAAGAGATCTTATTTTTTGGTGGCCATTCAGTCGTGTTCACAAACTAATATCGTGTATGAAGCTGAATCAAGCCTGAACCAATATAAAATTGTTGTTACCACTGTCAGTAAAACTCTGGTGTACTGATTTCTTTCACCTGCATGCTGCTATTGTACAAGAGTACGCACTCCAATTTGATTTCATTGACATTTGATGCAATTTCTCTGTGATTAACAGATCCAGAGCTCTACTGAATTCATTAGCTACAGCAACCATACATAAAAAGAACTTGCTCAAAGGCAGTGTTTTATCAAAATACTGAATGAATAATGTCAACTAGACATTTGCACTAGTAACCAGTCTGATTGACCCTTTCACTACACTACCAGGTTCAAAATCTGCAATAGGATTTAGGATAACCATAATAACTGGTTGTTATGGAAAGGAAGAGCGATTACAGTATAATTTAGCCACATGGAACTAATACATGTCCAGAACAATAACCTGTGCTAGGTAAACAAGAACAGGGGTAACAACCAGGCATTGATCTGAACTGAAAATCAACCAAGCAGGAGTTTAAGCACTAGCAAATTGAGCGGCATGATTCAAGCAGATTCAGAGGTACACTAACAAGTACTTCAGCCGGCAGAAGAGCCAATTCTTGGAGGAAGCACAAGCGTGGTCTGAAGGTAACACTACCGCTCATCTCCATCTGCTAATGACTCCGAGAACAGAGGAACATAAGGTAGAAATCGTTGTGTGTTCTTCTCAAGATTAAGGATACAACCAACTTTCTGATGTTGCATATCGTACGCTACCAAGGTATCACCTCCATGTGAAACCAGGAAAATGGTGTCGCAATCTGGGTGAATCCCAGCCACCCTGTACTCCTCCCCAGTCATGCTCATAAGCTCATTGATGCTGGCAGTATGCTTCAGAACCAATTCTTTACTGTCACAATCCTTGAGGCACCAGAGTTCTATCTCAGAATCTAGGATTTTATTGTTATCATCGACGGAAGATACAGCATAGAGTAAGCACCCCTGCGACGATCCGATCGTACCAAATCTTCGACCGTACGGCATAGGGACAGTCTTCCGCACTTTACCTTGCATGTCAATCCCCAGGAGCACATGCTCGTTGCTGATGCCCTTCGGGTTGCCAATCACATACATCATACCGCCAACAAAGACACCCTTACTATAGAAGAACAGCGCCAATTTCTCAACAATCCCACCATCTCCGCGACTCCAGGCTCCCGTTCATGACGAGTAGATGTTCACTCCTGTCATGTACGTTTCCACAGTGGTCTCCTCGAAACAAAAAACGTGGAAATGGGATGAGACTGCCGGATCAAAAGCCAGGCCTGCCATACAGTTATACCTAAATCTGTCTGCCGGCGCCTGCGGTTGAGGGGGCAGCTCCACCCACCTCCCAGTGGCCGGATTGCACACAACAAAACGGAAATCATCCTCTGCCCAAGCCCAAGGGTTCACCATGTTCTTGCTGGAGCTTAGGTAGAGAAGGAGGCCATTGCAGGCGTCCACCTGAGCCATGTCCTTGTACTTGCCAGGCTGCAGGTAAGGGAGGGAAGGGTCGAACGGGGCTGCGCCGCAGGAGACGCTGGCGAAGTGGTGGCGATTACAGCCGACAGTGGTCGTGTAGAGGAAGCCGGCGAGGGTCTGGGGCAGCTTCTTGCGGTTGGCGGGGTCGGCGATGAGGTCGCGCCAGCGCACGGAGACGCACTTGAAGCGGTGGAGGGATCTGGCGGGGATGCGGGAGAGGATCTCCAGGATGAGGTCGTCGGTGAACCGGCAGGCCGTCCCCGCCGTCGCCCCCGGATGGCTGTCCAGCCTCGATTTGTTGTTCCTCTCGAAGACCTCCCCTTTATCCGCCTCCTCCATGGATCGGAAGCGGGAGAGCCTAGGCAGGGACAGGTTAGGTCTGGTGGATCTGCAGTTGGAGAGAGGATATCATCGATCTGGCGTAGGAAAATCGACCCGGGTAGCAGCCGGCGGTGGTGACCTCGCCCTCGCCGTGGTGAGTCGGGAAAGGTGGTACCTTGGTTTAGGCGGCGACGGGCGACGGAGATGCAGCCGGCGGCGACTCGCTTCTCGGAGGACACAGAGGCTCAGGAAAATCGACTCTTGGCGAATGTGAATGCTGAACCCTTTTTTTCCCCGAGGAAATTGAAGCTCTTTGTTTGTTGTAGAAGAGTTGCCGAATTTTGAGAATTCGTAACTTTTGGAGTTTATCATTTTTCAAACATGTTTTTTCCAAAGTCAAAAAAAAAAACACCAACCAAAGATGACACAATTTGAGGCAACAATCCCCGAGCAAATGGTACCTGATATGATCTGTTTCGCCACTTATCTTCATGGTAAGAGCATTTTCAGCCGTTGGCCTCACGAGGCGCCTAAAATCGCCGCCTGGGGCTAGACGGGGAGATATTTATTCCATCTTTAGGGAGCCGCCGCCGTCTCGCCTTCCTGAGCAAGACACAAACCCTAACAAGACAGAAAACAACTACTGAAAATGGAGCCCTCCCGCCGGCACTTGGCAAGATCCACCGCGCCCCCATGACCCTAGAGTCACCGGAGACGAGGTGGACCTGCAGCGGCGCCGACGAGAGGCTAAAACCCTAACTTTCTTTCTTGGAGGAGGAGGAGCGAAGAGTGAAGCGAATACAACAACTTGGTTGTAGAAATGCTAAGGTTGTAAAGAGGGAGGGGGATCTGATGTAGCAAGATAATTACGAGGGGAAAGAACACTTTAGTGACGCAGGAAGCAATAATTCTAAGCACACGCACCTAAATATTAATAGGATGGTTAATACTTAAATAGAGAAGGTAATTGCAATAGATCTCTTATACTCGTGCATTTTAAAATCTTCTATCAAGATAATTATAGAAAAAATAGACACCAACACATTTAGGACAATAAAACTGAGGCTAATCACTGCCTTCTCAGGCCATCAACATCTGAACCATTCATTTTGTGATCTTGCAATTTTCTGGCCGTCTGGTGCTTCTCCTTTTCTTCCCAGACTCTGTCTGGCCATCCTCGTCTCAGCAAAAAAAGTTGATTTAAATAAGTTGGGTTGCTTGTGTTTTCCCTATGGTCAAGGGATTTTTAAGTTCCGGTGAACACATGCTTTTGTTATTGTGTCTGCGCCATATTCGCCCTGTGTTTATTTCCGATAATATCTGTTTTCATATTCATTTCCGATGTTTCTATATTGTTTTCTGCTTCCACACAAAAATTAAAACAAATATGGTAGGACCTAGGTCCGTTCGTTTCTGCTTTGTTTTCATCCCTACTCATATGCATTTGGAGACTAGATGAATGGGGAGCAACATCAGAGTCGCCATATCTTAGTCTTCGCAAAAAAATAGTATGTTCTTTCATTCAAACACTTTGATTCCCTCCGGATTTAAACGTTTAGCACATCAAGCAAACATGCACATAGTTTTTGACAAGTTGCATGAACAAAAGCATTTAAGCGGCGACATGTGCAACTCACATGTTATCGTCGTGTTCATTGTCCTCTCCTCCTCCGGTGTTTGCATTGTGCCCTCCTTCTCCAGCATGTGCAGAGTGACGTCCTCCTCCGTCGTTTGCATTGTGCCCTTGTCCTCATGTCCTGGAACATATGAAATCCTCAAATTAGCAACACGAACAGATCCATGAGGCAGATGACACGATCAGATTAGTGTTACTTGGAAGAAATCAAGGGAGGGGGAGGAATGTGGAAGTTCTTGAACACCCTGGGATGACGAACAATGGATTCCTTTTTCCCCGCAGAGGAGGAGGAGGAGGAGAAGAAACCAGAGAAGAAAAAACTAAAAAATAGTTTTGCTTGACGAGGGGTCTATATACGAATGAGCGAAGGCGTTGGGTGGAGCAGTAGGCGTCCAACTTTGACACGTCTCTGCATGACTATCCACCGCGATTGGCTGCGCCCATCTAGGTGTCCATGGATCCACATTGGGAGTAAATTCCGCACGCAACGCGACACGCGCTAGGATGGATCATTACTGAATTTCAAACAGAAGTTGGGATTTCAAAAAGGATTTGATTTTCCTTGTACAGCTGCAACACGAACAAATCATTTCCTAAAAGATTAAGTTGGCAAATTGAAATTGACAAGTCAGTATTAATGCCTTATGGTTGACAACCACATTTTCTTCCAATGAGATAGTTGCGACGGAATACTTGATCAAATCCAGAAATTGCAAGCCTCTGTATCATGTCTAGAACCTTTACCTGGGTAGACAGATTCTACAAGAAGCAATTGGCCCATGCTAAATTCACACTTTGACGTTTGTGTTCTGTAACACGGTTTGGTCACACCGCAATAAAACCTAAAAACTCTCCTTCCCTTAGCTCCGGGGGAAAACCCTAGCTCTAGTGGAGTGAGCGATGGCGATGCTTGGGATCGCCCCCTTCTTGAGGGCATGAATCTTGAGCTGGTGGGCGTGAAAGACCGGTGGCGGCTTTGCTTTGCATGGTTGTGGGGGTGGTTTCCTTCCTTCATGTTGGTGTGGCGTCCTATTTCGCAACGGTGATGTTGCGAGATGTGTAGGGCCACGACAGGGCTTCGATAGTCGGTTTTTTCCGATGTGTTTGACTAGTTTCCTCCAGTCTCGATGTGTCATCAGAAGTTGGAGCTTGCCATGTGGGATAAATCCGATAGTAATAGAGGTAGAAGAACAAGGCTTGATCTAACAAGACACAAGTGGTGATGCAGAGAAGTATACAAGTTTATGCCCTCTACGGTGGAGGTAAAAGCCCTAGTCCTGTCCTAAGGGGAGGTGTTTCTTGCGTATGGATTTACGATTACAAGGGTTACATGTAACTGAGCGTCGGGGTATACCTATATAAAGTATGTTATACCCCCAGGTTTACCACCTAGCTACGTTACATGTGCCCATTACAAGAGGCAACATACACTCTTGGTTGTCTATGATAATGACTAGTAACTCACGCTTCAATGCTTATTGGACATCTCCATCTCCATTGATCCTCTTGGGCGTTGGCCTCCTGAATAAACCAAGTGAGATTCATCTGAGTGAGGGTATGCCCTTCACACTGTGTGAAGGAAATATGCCCTAGAGGCAATAATAAAGTTATTATTTATTTCCTTATATCATGATGAATGTTTATTATTCATGCTAGAATTGTATTAACCGGAAACATAATACATGTGTGAATACATAGACAAACAGAGTGTCACTAGTATGCCTCTACTTGACTAGCTCGTTAATCAAAGATGGTTATGTTTCCTAACCATGGACAAAGAGTTGTTATTTGATTGACGGGATCACATCATTAGTTGAATGATCTGATTGACATGACCCATTCCATTAGCTTAGCACACGATCGTTTAGTATGTTGCTATTGCTTTCTTCATGACTTATACATGTTCCTATGACTATGAGATTATGCAACTCCCGTTTGCCGGAGGAACACTTTGTGTGCTACCAAACGTCACAACGTAACTGGGTGATTATAAAGGAGCTCTACAGGTGTCTCCAAAGGTACATGTTGGGTTGGCGTATTTCGAGATTAGGATTTGTCACTCCGATTGTCGGAGAGGTATCTCTGGGCCCTCTCGGTAATGCACATCACTTAAGCGTTGCAAGCATTGCAACTAATGAGTTAGTTGCGGGATGATGTATTACAGAACGAGTAAAGAGACTTGCCAGTAACGAGATTGAACTAGGTATGGGATACCGACGATCGAATCTCGGGCAAGTAACATACCGGTGACAAAGGGAACAACGTATGTTGTTATGCGGTCTGACCGATAAAAGATCTTCGTAGAATATGTAGGAGCCAATATGAGCATCCAGGTTCCGCTATTGGTTATTGACCGGAGATGTGTCTCGGTCATGTCTACATTGTTCTCGAACCCGTAGGGTCCGCACGCTTAAGGTTACAATGACAGTTATATTATGAATTTATACATTTCCGGGTGAAATCGGGATTTTACCGGAGTACCGGGAGGTTACCGGAACCCCCCGGGAGGTATATGGGCCTTAGTGGAAGAGAGGAGAGGTGGCCATAGATGGGCCGCGCGCCCCTCCCCCACCCTTGGTCCGAATAGGACAAGGAGAGGGGGCCGGCCCCCCTTCCTCCTCTCTCTCCTCTTTTCCCCCCTCCGCGAATCCTATTCCAACTAGGAAAGGGGGGGAGTCCTACTCCCGGAGGGAGTAGGACTCCTCCTGGCGCGCCTCCTCTTGGCCGGCTAGCCCCCCCTTTGAGCCTTTATATACGGAGGCAAGGGGCACCCCTAGAGACACAAGTTGATCCACGTGATCATATTCTTAGCCGTGTGCGGTGCCCCCTTCCATCATAGTCCTCGATAATATTGTAGCGGTGCTTAGGCGAAGCCCTGCGACACTAGTACATCAAGATCGTCACCACGCCGTCGTGCTGACGGAACTCTTCCCCGACACTTTGCTGGATCGGAGTCCGGGGATCGTCATTGAGCTGAACGTGTGCTAGAACTCGGAGGTGCCGTAGTTTCGGTGCTTGATCGGTCGGGCCGTGAAGACATACGACTACATCAACCAAGTTAACGCTTCCGTTGTCGATCTACAAGGGTACGTAGATCACACTCTCCCCTCTCGTTGCTATGCATCACCATGATCTTGCGTGTGCGTAGGAAAATTTCTGAAATTACTACGTTCCCCAACAGTGGTATCAGAGCCTAGGTTTTATATGTTGATGTTATATGCACGAGTAGAACACAAGTGAGTTGTGGGCGATATAAGTCATACTGCTTACCAGCATGTCATACTTTGGTTCGGCGGTATTGTTGGACGAAGCGGCCCGGACCGACATTACGCGTACGCTTACGCGAGACCGGTTCTCCTGACGTGCTTTGCACATAGGTGTCTTGCGGGTGACAGTTTCTCCAACTTTAGTTGAACCGAGTGGGGCTACGCCCGGTCCTTGTGAAGGTTAAAACAGCACCAACTTGACAAACTATCGTTGTGGTTTTGATGCGTAGGTAAGATTGGTTCTTGCTTAAGCCCGTAGCAGCCACGTAAAACTTGCAACAACAAAGTAGAGGACGTCTAACTTGTTTTTGCAGGGCATGTTGTGATGTGATATGGTCAAGACATGATGCTAAATTTTATTGTATGAGATGATCATGTTTTGTAACCGAGTTATCGGTAACTGGCAGGAGCCATATGGTCGTCGCTTTATTGTATGCAATGCAATCGCGCTGTAATGCTTTACTTTATCACTAAGCGGTAGCGATAGTCGTGGAAGCATAAGATTGGCGAGACGACAACGATGCTACGATGGAGATCAAGGTGTCGCGCCGGTGACGATGGTGATCATGACGGTGCTACGAAGATGGAGATCACAAGCACAAGATGATGGTGGCCATATCATATCAATTATATTGATTGCATGTGATGTTTATCTTTTATGCATCTTATCTTGCTTTGATTGACGGTAGCATTATAAGATGATCTCTCACTAATTATCAAGAAGTGTTCTCCCTGAGTATGCACCGCTGCGAAAGTTCTTCGTGCTGAGACACCACGTGATGATCGGGTATGATAGGCTCTACGTTCAAATACAACAGGTGCAAAACAGTTGCACACGCAGAATACTCAGGTTATACTTGACAAGCCAAGCATATACAGATATGGCCTCGGAACACGGAGACCGAAAAGTCGAGCGTGAATCATATAGCAGATATGATCAACATAGCGATGTTCACCAATGAAACTACTCCATCTCACGTGATGATCGGACATGGTTTAGTTGATTTGGATCACGTAATCACTTAGAGGATTAGAGGGATGTCTATCTAAGTGGGAGTTCTTAAGTAATATGATTAATTGAACTTAAATTTATCATGAACTTAGTCCTGGTAGTATTTTGCAAATTATGTTGTAGATCAATAGCTCGCGTTGTTGCTTCCCTGTGTTTATTTTGATATGTTCCTAGAGAAAATTGTGTTGAAAGATGTTAGTAGCAATGATGCGTATTGGATCCGTGATCTGAGGTTTATCCTCATTGCTGCACAGAAGAATTATGTCCTTGATGCACCGCTAGGTGACAGACCTATTGCAGGAGCAGATGCAGATGTTATGAATGTTTGGCTAGCTCAATATGATGACTACTTGATAGTTTAAGTGCACCATGCTTAACGGCTTAGAATCGGGACTTCAAAGACGTTTTGAACGTCATGGACCATATGAGATGTTCCAGGAGTTGAAGTTAATATTTCAAGCAAATACCCGAGTTGAGAGATATGAAGTCTCCAACAAGTTCTATAGCTAAAAGATGGAGGAGAATCGCTCAACTAGTGAGCATGTGCTCAGATTGTCTGAGTACTTCAATCGCTTGAATCAAGTGGGAGTTAATCTTCCAGATGAGATAGTGATTGACAGAATTCTCTAGTCATCATCACCAAGTTAATAGAACTTCGTGATGAACTATGATATGCAAGGGATAACGGAAACGATTCCCAAGCTCTTCGTAATGAGGAAATTGACGAAGGTAGAAATCGAGAAAAACATCAAGTGTTGATGGTAGACAAGACCACTAGTTTCAAGAAAAGGGCAGAGGGAAGAAGGGGAACTTCAAGAAGAACAGCAAGCAAGTTGCTGCTCAAGTGAAGAAGCCCAAGTCTGGTCCTAAGCCTGAGACTAAGTGTTTCTACTGCAAAGGGATTGGTCACTAGAAGCGGAACTACCCCAAGTGATTGGCAGATAAGAAGGATGGCAAAGTGAACATAAGTATATTTGATATACATGTTATTGATGTGTACTTTACTAGTGTTTATAGCAACCCCTTAGTATTTGATACTAGTTCAGTTGCTAAGATTAGTAACTCGAAACGGGAGTTGCAGAATAAACAGAGACTAGTTAAGGGTGAAGTGACGATGTGTGTTGGAAGTGGTTCCAAGATTGATATGATCATCATCGCACACTCCCTATACTTTCGGGATTAGTGTTGAACCTGAATAAGTGTTATTTGGCGTTTACGTTGAGCATGAATATGATTTGATCATGTTTATTGTAATACGGTTATTCATTTAAGTAAGAGAATAAATTGTTATTCTGTTTACATGAATAAAACCTTATATGGTTACACACCCAATGAAAATAGTTCGTTGGATCTCGATCGTAGTGATACACATAATCATAATATTGAAACCAAAAGATGCAAAGTTAATAATGATAGTGCAACTTATTTGCGGCACTGCCGTTTAGGTCATATTGGTGTAAAGCGCATGAAGAAACTCCATGCTGATGGGTTTTTGGAATCACTTGATTATGAATCACTTGATGCTTGCGAACCATGCCTCATGGGCAAGATGACTAAAACGCCGTTCTCCGGAACAATGGAGCGAGCAACTGACTTATTGGAAATAAATACATACTGATGTATGCGATCCGATGAGTGTTAAGGCTCGCGGAGGGTATCATTATTTTCTGACCTTCACAGATGACTTGAGCAGATATGGGTATATCTACTTGATGAAACATAAGTCTAAAACATTTGAAAAGTTCAAAGAATTTCAGAGTGAAGTGGAAAATCATCGTGACAAGAAAATAAGGTTTCTACGATCTGATCGCGGAGACAAATATTTGAGTTACGAGTTTGGTCTTCAATTAAAACAATGTGGAATAGTTTCACAAATTCATGCCACCTGGAACACCACAGCATAATGGTGTGTCCGAACGTCATAACCATACTTTATTGGATATAGTACAATCTATGATGTTTCTTACCGATTTACCAATATCGTTTTGGGATCATGCATTAGAGACAGCTGCATTCACGTTAAAAAAAAGGGGCACCATCTAAGTCCGTTGATACGACACAATATGAACTATGGTTTGGCAAGAAACCAAAGTTGTCGTTTCTTAAAGTTTGGGCTTGCGATGCTTATAAGAAAAAGTTTCATCATGATAAGCTCAAACCCAAATCGGAGAAATGTGTCTTCATAGGATACCCAAAGGAGACAGTAGGGTACACCTTCTATCACAGATCCAAAGGCAAGACATTCGTTGCTGAGAATGGATACTTTCTAGAGAAGGAGTTTCTCTCGAAAGAAGTGAGTGGGAGGAAAGTAGAACTTGATAAGGTAACTGTACCTGCTCCCTTATTGGAAAGTAGTTCATCACAGAAATCTGTTTCTATGACACCTACACCAATTAGTGAGGAAGCTAATGATATTGATCATGAAACTTCAGATCAAGTTACTACCGAATCTCGTAGGTAAACCAAAGTGAGATCCGCACCAGAGTGGTACGGTAATCCTGTTCTGGAAGTCATGTTACTAGACCATGACGAACTTGCGAACTATGAGGAAGCGATGATGAGCCCAGATTCCGCGAAATGGTTTGAGGCCATAAAATCTGAGATATGATCCATGTATGAGAACAAAGTATGGACTTTGATGGATTTGCCCGATGATCGGCAATAAATGGATCTTCAAGAGGAAGACGGACGTTGATAGTAGTGTTACTATCTACAAAGCTAGACTCGTCAAAAAAAGGTTTTTGACAAAGTTCAAAGTGTTGACTACGATGAGAGTTTCTCACTCGTATCTATGCTTAAGTTTGTCCGAATCGTGTTAGCAATTGCCGCATTTTATGAAATCTGGCAAATGGATAAACAAAACTGCATTCCTTAATGGATTTATTAAAGAAGAGTTGTATATGATGCAACCAAAAGGTTTTGTCAATCCTAAAGGTGCTAACAAAATATGCAAGCTCCAGCGATCCATCTATGGACTGGTGCAAGCATCTCGGAGTCGGAATATATGCTTTGATAAGTTGATCAAAGCATATAGTTTTATACAGACTTGCGGTAAAGCCTGTATTTACTAGAAAGTGAGTGGGAGCACTACAGCATTTCTGATAAGTATATGTGAATGACATAATGTTGATCGGAAATAATGTAGAATTATTCTGCAAAGCATAAAGGAGTGTTTGAAAGGAGTTTTTCAAAGAAAGACCTTGGTGAAGCTGCTTACATATTGAGTATCAAGATCTATAGAGATAGATCAAGACGCTTGATAAGTTTTTTTTCAATGAGTACATACCTTGACAAGATTTTGAAGTAGTTCAAAATGGAACAGTCAAAGAAAGAGTTCTTGCCTGTGTTACAAGGTGTGAAATTGAGTAAGACTCAAAACCCGACCACGACAGAAGATAGAAAGAGAATGAAAGTCATTCCCTATGCCTTGGCCATAGGTTCTATAAAGTATGCCATACTGTGTACCAGATCTATTGTATACCCTACACTGATTTTAGCAAGGGAGTACAATAATGATCTAGGAGTAGATCACTGGATAGCGGTCAAAATTATCTAGTGGAATAAGGATATGTTTCTCGATTATGGAGGTGACAAAAAGGTTCGTCATAAAGGGTTACGTCGATGCAAGTTTTGACACTAATCTAGATGACTCTAAGTCTCAATCTAGATACATATTGAAAGTGGGAGCAATTAGCTAGAGTAGCTCCGAGCAGAGTATTGTTGACATAGAAATTTGCAAAATACATATGGATCTGAATGTGGCAGACCCGTTGACTAAAATTATCTCACAAGCAAAACATGATCACACCTTAGTACTCTTTGGGTATTAATCACATAGCGATGTGAACTAGATTACTGAATCTAGTAAACCCTTTGGGTGTTGGTCACATGGCGATGTGAACTATGGGTGTTAATCACATGATGATGTGAACTATCGATGTTAATCACATGGTGATGTGATCTAGATTATTGACTCTAGTGCAAGTGGGAGACTGAAGGAAATATGCCCTAGAGGCAATAATAAAGTTATTATTTATTTCCTTATATCATGATAAATGTTTATTATTCATGCTAGAATTGTATTAACCAGAAACATAATACATGTGTGAATACATAGACAAATAGAGTGTCACTAGTATGCCTCTACTTGACTAGCTCGTTAATCAAAGATGGTTATGTTTCCTAACCATGGACAAAGAGTTGTTATTTGATTGACGGGATCACATCATTAGTTGAATGATCTGATTGACATGACCCATTCCATTAGCTTAGCACACGATCGTTTAGTATGTTGCTATTGCTTTCTTCATGACTTATACATGTTCCTATGACTATGAGATTATGCAACTCCCGTTTGCCGGAGGAACACTTTGTGTGCTACCAAACGTCACAACGTAACTGGGTGATTATAAAGGAGCTCTACAGGTGTCTCCAAAGGTACATGTTGGGTTGGCGTATTTCGAGATTAGGATTTGTCACTCCGATTGTCGGAGAGGTATCTCTGGGCCCTCTCGGTAATGCACATCACTTAAGCCTTGCAAGCATTGCAACTAATGAGTTAGTTGCGGGATGATGTATTACAGAACGAGTAAAGAGACTTGCCAGGTAACGAGATTGAACTAGGTATTGAGATACCGACGATCGAATCTCAGGCAAGTAACATACCGATGACAAAGGGAACAACATATGTTGTTATGCGGCTGATCGATAAAGATCTTCGTAGAATATGTAGGAGCCAATATGAGCATCCAGGTTCCGCTATTGGTTATTGACCGGAGACGTGTCTCGGTCATGTCTACATTGTTCTCGAACCCGTAGGGTCCGCACGCTTAATGTTACGATGACATTTTCATTATGAGTTTATATATTTGATGTACCGAAGTTGTTCGGAGTCCCGGATGTGATCACGGACATGACGAGGAGTCTCGAAATGGTCGAGACATAAAGATTGATATATTGGAAGCCTATGTTTGGATATCGGAAGTGTTCCGAGTGAAATCGGGATTTTACCGGAGTACCGGGAGGTTACCGAAACCCCCCGAGAGGTATATGGGCCTTAGTGGAAGAGAGGAGAGGTGGCCATAGATGGGCCGCGCGCCCCTCCCCCCTTGGTCCGAATAGGACAAGGAGAGGGGGCCGGCCCCCCTTCCTCCTCTCTCTCCTCTTTTCCCCCTCGGCGAATCCTATTCCAACTAGGAAAGGGGGGGAGTCCTACTCCCGGAGGGAGTAGGACTCCTCCCGGCGCGCCTCCTCTTGGCCGGCTAGCCCCCCCTTTAAGCCTTTATATACGGAGGCAAGGGGCACCCCTAGAGACACAAGTTGATCCACGTGATCATATTCTTAGCCCTGTGCGGTGCCCCCTTCCACCATAGTCCTCGATAATATTGTAGCGGTGCTTAGGCGAAGCCCTGCGACACTAGTACATCAAGATCGTCACCACGCCGTCGTGCTGACGGAACTCTTCCCCGACACTTTGCTGGATCGGAGTCCGGGGATCGTCATCGAGCTGAACGTGTGCTAGAACTCGGAGGTGCCGTAGTTTCGGTGCTTGATCGGTCGGGCCGTGAAGACGTACGACTACATCAACCAAGTTAACGCTTCCGTTGTCGATCTACAAGGGTACGTAGATCACACTCTCCCCTCTCGTTGCTATGCATCACCATGATCTTGCGTGTGCGTAGGAAAATTTCTGAAATTACTACGTTCCCCAACACTGTGAACCAACAGAATTCTCTCTGCGGATACCCACACCGACTGACAAAAACCCCATGCTACTGACATTGTCTTGGACCGTAAAGAATACAGGCTTGGGCCTTTGTTGAGTTTTGTGTCACCATGGGCCTACCCTCTGGGAGATAACCTCGCCAAAGCTGCCTTAGAGGGCCTAGATAGTGATATTGACAGGTGTTCGATGGCCTTTGAGGAGGCCTTCATTGGTGTGAGCTTGGCATATTTCTTCTGAATATGATCATCATCAAAATATAAGCTATCTCATCGTCTCTCCTGGTGGCCAACTCTTTGGCATAGGCTTCGTGAAGAGGGCCAAACGGTGGGGTTTGTTGCGAAGTCACTGGCTCGCGGAGTACTGATAACGATGACACTTGTAGTCAACCTCGCTGGTTCTCCTCCCTCGACAACATGTGTGGTTTTTGTGTTCATAGTCAGATCGGTTGGTGGTGCCCCTTCGCGGGTTGTAGCAGATTTTGCCTAGATTTCACAATTAACCAGGCAACTCTTTTCCTTTTTAATGAGATGATGCCTCTGTTTAAAAAATACTTATTTTTTGCACTTTAGCTATATGTAAATTACCTGGAAATTCTGCTCAGATTACTCAATTTTGTAACCTTTGATTGTTGCTTCATGATTTGTGCTCCTTTTTTTTCCTTTTGTGTCTTGTATCTTTTTTGGGTTGGGAAAAATTGACTTTCCTCTGTTTTGGGTTAGTTAAATCCTTAATTGGTTGAAGCCCATTATATTCACGACCTAGCCCTTCCTCCTCTTCCTTTATTTTCTGCTCTGTTTTTCTATTCTTTATGTTGTTTTGCTTTTGTTTTTTTCTTTATTAGTAGGCACCTTTTGTGGATATTTTTTAGATGTTTGGTGAGTGTATATGTGTACAGAAATACTATAAAATATGCATGAAAATTTCACTATTATATGATTATTCTTTTCATACCAGAAATACTAAAAAGTTATATGCAAGTTATTTATATTTATTTTATTTTATTCTTAAAGGGCAATACCAGTGTCACTAATTCATTGTTCTTATAAAACTCCATTATTTTAATTTTTTGTTTAAGCTATTATTTCAATTTTTTTCTTCTTTAAAGGTAATACCAGTGCCACTATTATATGCTTACTCATGTATATTTTTAAAAAACATAATTTTTATAATGTGTGCAATTTTTTATTAATATTTTTTGTATTATTTTATTTTATTTCCTATTAAAGGATAATACCATTGCCACTGATTAATTTCCTTAGACATTATTTTGGTTTGTTATAGTTTTTAATTATTGTTTTCTTAAAGGGTAATATCAAAGTCACTAATTCATTATTCTTAGAAAAATATTTTGATTTAGTTTTCGTTTTTAAGGGTAATACCAATGCTACTAATTCAATACTTCTTGCAAAACTCCTTTTTTGCGAAAATTTCACCTTTTATATTTATTCTTGGATATTATGAAAAAACATATTTTTTATGTAATGTGCAAATTTGTAATTGTTTGATTTAGATTTTTTTTCGTTCTCTTTCTTCTTAAAGGGTAATCCAAATCACACTAATTCATTCTTCCTTCAAACACTTTATTATTTTGACTTTTTAGTTAATATTTCTTTTTCTTTTTCCTTCAAGGGCAACAACAATGCCACTAATTCATTCCTTCCTTGGAAACATTTTTATGCTAAAATTGGTTATACATGCATATTATAAAAAGCATAATTTCTGTTAAATTGTGTGCAAATTTTGTCAGGGTAATATCAAGGCCACTAATTCAGTCTTTCTTAGAAATCTTCATTACTTTGAATTAGTTTTAGTTTTTGTTTCATCTCTTTTCTTCGTAAAGGGTAATATAAATGCCACTAATTCATTCTTTCTTATGAAACTAGATCTTGATTTAGTTCATATTTCACTTGCTTTTATGGGTTAGGGTTATACCAATGCCACTAATTCATTCTTCATTATGACATTTTTTAGTGAAAAACCCCACTATTATGTGCTTATTATTGCATATTATAAAAAAACACGATTTTTGTGTAAATTGTGTGAAATTTTTGTTTTAGAATTTTTTTCATTTTCTTTCTTCTTCAAGGATAATACAAATGCCACTAATTCATTCTTTCCTAGAAAACTTCATATTTTGATTTTTTAGCTTATATTTCATTTTCTTTGTTCCTAAGGGTATTACTAATGTCACTAGTTCATTCATTTCGTACGAATTCCTTTTTGCAAAAATTCCATATTATATGATTATACTTCCATATTACAGAAAATCGCAATTTCTATGTATATTATGTGGAAATTTTGTCATTACTATAATTTTATTATATTTCTTCTTAAAGGGTAATACCAATACCACTAGTTCATTTTTCCTTGGAAAATTTCAATATTTTTAATTTATTTTAGTTTAATATTTCATTTTGTTTATTCTTCAAGGGTAATACCAATGTGCTAATTCATTCGTTCTTAGAATTTTTTTTCTTCAAAAGTTCAACTATTATATGTTTATTATAGCATATTAGAATTTTTGCAATTAGTTTTACTTCTTGTTTTATTTATTATCATATTTGTCTTATGTCTTACCAGGTATTGGGTCAGTTTTTTTGTTATGTTTCAGACCAAGACCAAGTATCTAATGGACTTTTGTTTATTTGTTGCATAGGCCCGAGTGATATTAGAAATGACGACTGGGACCAAACTTTTTTTATTAGTGCATGTCTTTATTGACTCACAAGAAAAAAATAATCGATAGGAATAAAATCATTTTTTATCTCCCATGTGCTAATGTTTATGGCTCCAATTCTAATTTTATTCATTTGTTGTTTTTTGTCACGTAGAAAAGAGTAGATGGAGATTTGTATACGTCTGCCATGTTGGAAATTCACTTCTAGTCCAACTCAAACAGTACAGTCATAAATCTGAAGGCATGGAGCATCACCGAGCAGCTTATGCTTTTTTTTTTCTTGAATTGATCGGATTGCTTATCACATATGTCGCGTGGTCCGGAGAGCTCAAGCATGGCGTGTTAACTGGAGTATAAACGAGGCTAGACAGCGTGCAGTCGTGCAGCAGCGTGTGCATGCACATGCAGGGCGGGACCTCACAGTAATTAAGAACAATAAAATAGCGACTAATCCAAAATTAGTTTTCAGACCAGTCTTGCTAAGTCTCAGTTAAGTCTCAGTCGATGCTATACTCGTGAGATCTTATATTGAGATCCGTGCATAATTTTATTTTCATTTTTTCTTTTTCTCTCTTGCATGTTATGTTATTTGATTGGGACTTGGTTAAATTTCAGTCGACTGAGATTTAGTAATACCCTTTTCAGACACCTGTCAATCCTCATGCATTTTTAATGAATATGTCATCGACTGAGACATACTCCCTCCGTTTCTTTTTATTTCGCATATAAGATTTGGTTAAAGTCAAACTACACAAAGTTTGACCAAATTTATATAAAAAAAATGAACACCTACAATATTAAAACTATATAGTATGAAAATACGTTTCATGGTGCATCTGATAATATAGATTTCATATTGTGAATGTCTATATTTTTTAATATAAAATTAGTCAAACTCTACAAAAGCTTGACTTTGATCGAACCTTATATGCAGATTAAAAAAAATGGAGGGAGTAACGAAGTATCAACGGAGTGAGACTTAGCAAAACTGTTTGGTGAATGCCCCTGTGCTGAACGTTGATTTCAGACAAATGAAATAGGAGAGGGTGCTCTATTTTTCTGAAGCTTTGCAGCATCCATCTAAATGGGGTTCAGACGTTTCAGGGAACGCCAACGGAAAAAAATTCTACAATTGGTGTACCAACTTCAGATCATCGTCCCTCGCCGCGGGCGCTCATCTGGGAGAACACTTTGCTGTCGCCGAGCTCGGTCATGCTCAAGCAGGTCTCGTCCTCGTCGTCCGTCAACAAGCTCACGCCCACGCCCACGACCACGTCCTCTGGGAGCTGCGTGGCGACGGCGCCGCTGTTGCCGAGTTCGTTCCCGGCGACGTTCGTCTCGTGCAGCTGGAGGCAGTACTCCAGGTTCCACAGCACGTCGCCCATGGACGGCCGGTCTACCCAGCAGTCCGCCAGGCACTTCTCCGCGGTCTCGGCGAACTTGTGCAGCGACTCCTCGTCCGCCTCGCCGGCGATCCGCGGGTCGGCGATCTTATCGAGCCCCCCTTCTTCCCCGCGCGTCCTCACCGCCCACTCGGCGATGTTGATCTGGCCATGCTCCAGGCTCTGGTCGATCACCGGCCGCGCGCAGAGCACCTCCAGCAGCACCACGCCGAAGGAGTAGACGTCCGACCGGTCCGTCAGCTGCTGCGTCCGACCGCCGTGCTCACGTGCGTCTCCCCGAACGACGGCCCGATGCGCGACAGCCCGAAGTCGGCCACCTTGGCCACGACCCACGATCACGCCGCCACCGTCGCTCCCGAGGAGGATGTTGGTCGACTTGACGTCGCGGTGGATGATGTTCTCCGCGTAGCCTCGGTGCAGGTAGTGCTGAAATCTGAGATGGACTCTACGCCCATATTGCAATTTCTGAAAAATCTCTAAGGGCCCATGTGGGTTATATGGCACTAGGTGTGGTGGAAAGTTTAGCCCCATCCCGAAAGTGGAAGGAGAGTTGGAGTGGTTTATAAGAGTTTCTCTTCTACATGCTATTGGAGCTTGAGAAGAGAAGAGGCCCTCGCGCATTCCTCCTCCGCCGCCCGCCCTTCTGGTTCCTGTACGGGGTGAGGGGCGAATAGGTTTTTGGGCAGCGACTACGCGACTGCTCGCTTCCGATCGTCTACTTCCTCTACGTCCGCGTCGCCTTCATCATCACCATGTCCACCGCCGCCGAGAAAGCTGAAGCCGACAAGAAGGCCGCCGAGGACGCTGCTGCTGCCACCAAAGCCGCGGCCTCTGCGTGGCCTACTGGAGGGTATAACTCGTTTATCCCGCTCCTGATTATTTTCATATTAGCAGTACTAGCAGTATGTGTAGATTTGTCTACTGTTTGCTTAGTACGTGCATGTTTAGATCAGAATCAGTACGTCATCAACTTAGTCAATGTCATGCTAGTGCTTTACTCATGGATTAATTTAATCGAGAAATTGCCTATTTACTCAACAATCCAAAAACCTATTATGTGTAGGAATTTCTCGGCAAGTGGCTTTGTCGCTGCACTGAAACCGGATAAGTTTACCGGTACATACTTCAAGCGTTGGCAGACTAAGACCACGTTATGGCTCACGGCTATGAACGTGTTCTGGGTCACCGGTGTCTCCACGGGAACGATTGCTCCTGAACAGGAGAAGGCGTTCAAGGAGGCTACCGTTGTGTTTCTCGGAGCAGTTCTTAGCGTGATCGGAGATAAACTGGTCGACGCATATTTACATGTGCGTGTCGCCAAGGACTTGTGGGAGGCGCTCGAATCTAAATTCGGGGCCGCCGATGCAGGGAGCGAGATGTATATTATAGAGCAGTTCCACGATTACAAGATGGTTGAAAACCGTCCTGTATTGGAGCAGGCTCATGAGATAATATGCATTGTTAAGGAACTTGAGCTTCTCAAGTGCGAGTTACCGGGCAAGTTTGTCGCGGGCTGCATAATCGCTAAGCTCCCTAATTCCTGGAGGAACTTTGCCACCACTCTGAAACATCAGAGGCGTGAATTCTCTGTGGAGGATGTCATTGGCCATCTGAGTGTTGAGCAGAATTCGAGGGCAAAAGACTCGCACGGAAAAGGGGCCGAAGGGACTTCTGTTGCCAACATGGTGAACCAGAAGAACTTCAACTCCCACAAGCCCAAGGGAAAGAACGGTGTCCAACACAATACCGACTTTAAGAAGAAGGGTAAGAAGACTTTCAAGAAGAACAAGAAGGACGAAGGCTGCTTTACTTGTGGTTCGGTTGAACATTGGGCCAACAAGTGCCCAAACAAGTACAAGAAGTCAGGACAGGACTCCAAGTCTGTCAACATGATTGTGGGCAACAATGAGAATGGTGCATCTGGGTACGGTAATTTATTTACTGTTTTTTTAGTGTTTCAACCTAACGATTGGTGGGTGGATACAGGTGCAGGTGTTCATGTGTGTGCTGACATTTCATTGTTCACTTCTTACCAGGTCACGGGTCACGGGTCCGTATTGATGGGGAATGGCGCGAGTGCTTCTGTTCATGGTGTTGGCACGGTCGATCTGAAGTTTACTTCGGGAAGGATCGTGCAGCTGAAGAACGTGCAGCATGTCCCCGCCATCAAGAAGAACCTCGTTAGTGGCTCCCTTCTATGTAGAGAAGGGTTTAAGTTGGTTTTCGAGTCTAATAAATTACTTGTTACAAAATATGGACTCTTTGTTGTAAAAGGTTATGAGAGCGGAGGGATGTTCCGTCTTTCCCTCGCAGATTTTTGTAATAAAGTCGTGAACCATATTCATTCGAATGTTAATGAATCTGAAGTTTGGCATTCACGTCTTTGTCACATTAGTTTTGGTGTTATGACGCGGCTAGCCAAGTTGGATTTAATCCCGAGTTTCACTTTAGCCAAAGGTTCTAAGTGCCTTTCATGTGTGCAAGCTAAGCAACCTCGCAAGCCTCATAAGGCCGCGGAGGAGAGACACCTGGCATCATTAGAACTCATACATTCTGATCTTTGCGAGATGAATGGTGTGTTGACTAAAGGTGGAAAGAGATACTTCATGACATTGATAGATGATTCCACTAGATATTGCTATGTGTATCTGTTAAATGCTAAAGATGAGGCTCTACACTACTTTAAAATCTATAAGGCAGAAGTTGAAAATCAACTTGAAAAGAAAATTAAACGAGTCCGGTCAGATCGTGGTGGAGAGTACTTCTCGAGTGAGTTTGATTCCTTCTGTGCGGAACACGGCATTATTCATGAGAGGACGCCTCCCTATTCACCCCAGTCAAACGGGGTTGCCGAGCGGAAAAACCGTACTCTAACTGATTTGGTTAACGCCATGTTAGATACATCGGGTTTATCCAAGGCATGGTGGGGGAGGCTATATTGACGGCATGTCATGTCCTGAATAAAGTTCCGACAAAGAATAGTGAGATCACTCCCTATGAGAAATGGGCAAAGAGAAGGACGACACTCTCGTACTTGCGCACTTGGGGCTGTTTGGCGAAAGTCAACGTGCCGATCCCCAAAAAGCGTAAGCTTGGACATAAGACCGTGGACTGCATTAATTTGGGCTACGCTAAGAACAGCGTTGGCTATAGATTTCTAGTAGTGAAATCTGAGGTACCTGACCAGAAGATCGGTACAATTATGGAGTCTAAGGATGCTACATTCTTTGAGGATATTTTTCCTATGAGAGATATGCAAAGCACTTCTAGACAGGAATCTGAGGAGACTCCTGAACCTGCCATCCCTATGGAATATTATAAACAAACACATGATGAAAATCCTGAGGAGGATGACGAGGAAACCCTTGGTGGGGGCAAGAGACAAAGGACTGCAAAGACCTTTGGTGATGATTTCTTCGTGTACCTCGTGGATGATACTCCCACTTCTATTTCAGAAGCGTATGCCTCTCCAGAAGCTGACTACTGGAAGGATGCGGTCCGTAGTGAGATGGATTCCATCATGGCTAACGGGACATGGGAGATCACTGACCGTCCCTATGGTTGCAAACCACTGGGATGTAAGTGGGTGTTCAAAAAGAAGCTTAGGCCCGATGGTACGATTGAAAAGTACAAGGCTAGGCTTGTGGCCAAGGGCTATGACCAGCAAGAAGAGGAAGATTTCTTTGATACTTATTCACCTGTGGCTAGACTGACCACCATTCGAGTATTACTCTCGTTGGCGGCCTCACATGGTCTTCTCGTCCATCAGATGGATGTTAAGACGGCTTTTCTAAATGGAGAGCTAAAGGAGGAAATCTACATGCAACAGCCTGATGGCTTTGTGATAGATGGTCAGGAAAGAAAGGTGTGTAGGTTGATAAAATATTTATATGGCCTGAAACAAGCACCTAAGCAATGGCATGATAAGTTTAATACAACTCCGACATCTGTTGGTTTCGTTGTTAATGAGGCTGACAAATGTGTATACTATCGCCATGGTGGGGGCGAAGGAGTTATACTGTGCTTGTATGTTGATGACATACTGATATTCGGAACAAACCTCAAAGTCATTGAGGAGGTCAAATCGTTTTTATCTCAGAACTTTGAGATGAAAGACCTTGGTGTGGCTGATGTTATCTTGAACATTAAGCTACTGAGAGATAATGAGGGTGGGATCACACTTCTGCAATCCCATTACGTTGAGAAGGTGTTGAGTCGTTTTGGATATCCGGACTGCACACCATCTCAAACACCATATGATCCTAGCGTATTAATTCAAAAGTCCAAAGGCATGGCTAAAGATCAATTGAGATACTCTCAAATCATTGGTTCACTGATGTACCTAGCGAGCGCAACGAGGCCTGACATCGCGTTTGCTGAGCAAACTGAGCCGGTTTGTTTCCAAACCGGGTGATGTACATTGGCATGCTGTTGAGAGAGTTATGCGCTATCTGAAAGGTACTATGAACTATGGACTTCACTATACCGGATACCCGTCGGTACTTGAAGGGTATAGTGATGCGAATTGGATCTCTGATGCTGATGAGATGAAGGCCACAACTGGGTATATGTTTACTCTTGGAGGTGGCGCTGTTTCCTGGAAGTCTTGCAAGCAAACGATCTTAACGAGATCGACAATGGAAGCAGAATTAACGGCATTAGACACATCTGGTGTTGAAGCGAGATGGCTTCGAGATCTTTTGATGGACTTGCCATTGGTTGATAAACCGGTTCCGGCTATCCTTATGAACTGTGACAATCAGACTGTCATCACCAAGGTGAAGAGTTCAAAGGACAACACGAAGTCCACCAAACACATAAGAATGAGATTAAAAGCTGTCAGAAAATTAAGAAACTCCGGAGTGATAGCGTTGGACTATGTCCATACGGCTAAGAATCTGGCAGATCCCTTTACAAAAGGGCTATCACGTGTTGTGATAGATAATGCATCGAGGGAGATGGGTATGAGACCCACATGAGTTGCCATGGTGGTAACCCAACCTATGTGATCGGAGATCCCGTGAACTAGGACCTGGGAAAACAAGCCAGTGGTGAACTGAGGAGAGTAACTATACTAACCCACTCCGTTGGAGATGCAATACTCTCGATACTGTATGGTAGGATGACTACGGTCTCAATGTGTTCCAAAGCTTATAAAAGCAAGATGCTACCCTACAGAGCGATCCTTGGAGGAACAAACCTATATGAGCCCGACTGCTGGTCACAGTCTATGAGGTTGGGGTGATCTCTAGTAAGCTCATGAATAGGCCAGGAGTGTGACTTATATGCTCCACCCGAGGGGTCAGCCTTCGGCAGCCTAGTACTAGTAAGACATGTAGTGAAACTTCTTTACGCCAAACTGACAATTCAAGGCATAGTCCATTGTTCAGTTGTGAAGGAGTGTAGCCACTTGTTCTAGGTGAAGTTCAACCTTAACAGGTCTTTACTGAAACACTGGTATATCGAAACAGCAATTGGAACAGAGAACACAATGGGCCCTCGAGATCTGGTGGGAGATTGCTGAAATCTGAGATGGGCTCTAGGCCCATATTGCAATTTCTGAAAAATCTCTAAGGGCCCATGTGGGTTATATGGCACTAGGTGTGGTGGGAAGTTTAGTCCCACCCCGGAAGTGGAAGGAGAGTTGGAGTGGTTTATAAGGGTTTCTCTTCTACATGCTATTGGAGCTTGAGAAGAGAAGAGGCCCTCGCGCACTCCTCCTCCGCCCCCCGCCTCGCCCCGCCTCGCCACGCCACGCCTCGTCACGACGCGCCGCGGGTTGCGGGATTGAGCCGAGCCGAGCTCACACCTACGCGCTTATTTTTGCCAGTCACTAACGGAGAGTTTTCTGACAGCTGGGCCACGATCTGAGACGTCGGATCGTGGGCTGTCACAGACTCGGACGTGGGTCGAGCCCACGTCTCTCCACGCGGCTGCGCCTATAAGTATGCGGTGTCTCCTAACCCTAGCCGCCACGAACAGATCACATTTGCTCACGCGCACGCCCACCGTCGTTCCTTCGCTGCTGCTGCCGCCGGTGACTCCATCCCGTCCGCCGCGTACACGGTCGACGGGAGAGCAGGTCTCCGAAACCACGCCCTTCTGGTTCCTGTACGGGGTGAGGGGCGAATAGGTTTTTGGGCAGCGATTACGCGACTGCTCGCTTCCGATCGTCTACTTCCTCTACGTCCGCGTCGCCTTCATCATCACCATGTCCACCGACGCCGACCGTGCCGCCGCCGAGAAAGCTAAAGCCGACAAGAAGGCCGCCGAGGACGCCGCTGCTGCCACCAAAGCCGCGTCCTCTGCGTGGCCTACTGGAGGGTATAACTCGTGTATCCCGCTCCTGATTATTTTCATATTAGCAGTACTAGCAGTATGTGTAGATTTGTGTACTGTTTGCTTAGTACGTGCATGTTCAGTACGTCATCAACTTAGTCAATGTCATGCTAGTGATTTACTCATGGATTAATTTAATCGAGAAATTGCCTATTTACTCAACAGGTAGTGCAGGCCCCTCGCCGCGCCGATGCAGATCTCCAGCCGCTGCCTCCACGACAGCGCCGGCTCGTCGGAGCCGTACAGGTGGCTCCGCAGCGTGCCTTTCTCCATGTGCTCGTACACCAGGATCATCTCCGCCTGCTCGCTGCAGTAGCCGATGAGCGACACCAGGTGCCGGTGCCGGATGCCGGACAGCACCACGATCTCCGTCTGGAACTCCGGCAGCCCCTGCTGCGAGGCGCGGGTGGCGCGCTTCACCGCCACGGGCGTGCCGTCACCGAGCACGCCC
Organism: Triticum urartu; assembly: GCF_003073215.2. Classification (NCBI taxonomy): domain Eukaryota; kingdom Viridiplantae; phylum Streptophyta; class Magnoliopsida; order Poales; family Poaceae; genus Triticum; species Triticum urartu. The sequence goes on along the minus strand of NC_053026.1, from coordinate 641,964,074 downwards.
TTGTACACGTTCCCGAAACCGCCCACGCCGATGAGGTTGCGCTCGTGGAAGTTGTCCGTGGCGGCCTTGATCTTCGCCAGCGAGATGTGCAGCTTCATGCTCACCCTCTCCATCCCGCCGGTCTTGCGCTCTCTGGACCACCGGTTCTTCAACTGCTCAGCCCAGACGGAGGCGCCGTACTTGGTGTACGGCACGCCGAAAAAGCAGAGCACCACGCAAGCAAGAACGGCGGCGCTGAGCACCACCTACACCGTAACGACAATGATTCTCTTCGTCCCGCCGTGCGATCCCCTCGAGCTCAAATCGACGGGTGGCAGCCTCATGATCTCCAGCCCGTTCAGTATGCCGCCTCCGCTGCTTTTCGGCGACCAGCCGATGCTGATGGTGAGGTTCCCGGCTCTCGGCGCCCTGGCTGCGTAGTCCATGTAAAAGGCCTCGTTCGACTGCCTCGCCTCAGGCCGGTTCTTAGGCGTGAGCTCTCTGGTGCCAAGGGCTTGCGCGACATAGACGTTGAAGAAGATGCCAACGCCGACGACGGAGCTGAGCACCTCATAGTCGCAGAAGTGGAGGCGGACGAGGTAGCGGGACCCTGGAAGCTCCGCCAGGAACGTCCACGTGACGTTGAAGTTGAAGCCCGGGGTTGTGGCCTGCAGGAGGTCCGTCATGTTCGCCGCGCTCTGCGTCTTGTACACCACGTCCGGCGCCACCTCCTGTGTGTAACCGTTGGACGGGGCGTAGATGATCGGGCTGGAGGTCGAACTGACCACCGACTGCCACCCGTAGAGGTAGGGGCCGTCGGGGAGCCACGTCCTCCACAACGTGTCGTTCCCGGTTGTCACCTTGGGCCCGCCGACGTTGAGGCGATACACCGTCTCAAGCGGCTGCTGCTGCCACAGCTCCATGTCGTCGTTCACTGCGGCGCCCACCAGTGTCGCCGTGTTGTTCCACAGCAGCTCCGGCGGGGCCGGGAACAGCTCGACAGCGTTGACGAACGCGGAGGAGCCGGCGTCCGCGGTGAAGGTGACGGTGATATTGCCGCCAACGACGCCGCGCGGGACGAAGAACTCCTTGACCACCCCGGCGGGCGGCGGCCTGAAGGAGGACAGCAGGGGGTAGGCGTTGAGGATCGAGACAGTGAAGCGCGCGGACAAGATGTTGATGATATACTGAGAGGAGCCTGTGGAGGCGGCGGGGTAGAAGGGGAAGAAGTGGAGGCGCAGGACGAGGAACGACGGCGCGTCCGGCGAGGCGGGGTAGGCGAGGCGGTAGGAGAAGGCCGAGATGTCCGCGCGCGCGGCGGCGTACAGGGCTGGGGAGGAGCCCGGGGTGGAGGTCGCGAACACTGCCTGGGCGCGCGCTGGCGACAGGTAGGCGGCGTCCGGGATGAAGGTGCGCGCGGGGGAGTTGGATGGGAAGGAGACGGAGGAGTTGGCGCCGCATGCGAGGAAGAATGAAAAGTCCGGTGAGAAGGCGGCGAGGGCGGCGTGCGGGAGAACCGTGGCGAGGTGGAGGAGGAGGAGGAGGATGGCGTGGACGGCCATTCAGGCTGTGGAGTCGTGCTGGTGCTGTGAGCAATGTGAGGATGCCGATGATCACCGGGGGATAAGCGCCGCGTAGCACGGGCAGAGTGGTGCACGAACAGTTCCATTGGAAGGTGGGCTTGACTAAACTTGGAAGCTTGGATTGCCGTGTGTGTTGAGTTTGGGAGAGCATGTTGGACTAGAGTCTGTCTGCACAGTAAGAGAACCTTGGCCATGTGTGGAGCTGGGAGAAACACTGGTTGGGTCAGCAAAAACGAACAACGAACGCGCTTTTCTTACAACCACATGGATTGTACCGGTGGGCCCCATGAGATATGATGGAATTTTGTGATTTTAGCTTCATTATTATGTCCAGTAAATTCTTGAAAAATCACGAGAAAGTATTATTATCATGGCTCTCATTCCTACTACATGACAAGGAAAGTGTGAAATTTTTTATTTTCATCCTAGTTGTGGTGGGTGTTGTCGGTGTCAAAACCGGCGGATCTCGGGTAGGGGGTCCCGAACTGTGCGTCAAGGCCGGATAGTAACAGAAGACAAGGGACACGATGTTTTTACCCAGATTCGGACTTTCTCGATGGAGGTAATACCCTACTCCTTCTTGATTAATATTGATGATATGAGTAGTACAAGAGTAAATCTACCACGAGATGAAGGAGGCTAAACCCTATAAGCTAGCCTATGGTATGATTGTTGTATATGGAGTTGATGTCCTACGGACTACAACCCTCCGGTTTATATAGACACCGAATAGGGTTAGGGTTACACAGAGTCGGTTACAATGGTAGGAGATCTTGAATATCCGCATCGCCAAGCTTGCCTTCCACGCCAAGGAAAGTCCCATCCGGACACGGAACGAAGTCTTCAATCTTGTATCTTCATAGTCCTGGAATCCAGGACTCCCTCAGTAGCCCCTGAACCAGTCTTCAATGACGACGAGTCCGGCGCGCAAATTGTTTTCGACATTGCAAGGCGGGTTCCTCCTCCAAGTCCTTCATAGAAGATTGCAAACACCAAGAGTAGTGTCCGGCTCTGCAAAATAAGTTTCCACATATTGCCATAGAGAGAATAATATTAACACAAATCAAATCTGCTGACGTATTCCGCAGTGCGTCATCACACTACGGCCAAGTCCTTTACTCGAATCGTTTTTACTTTTCCACCTCAGCACGTTTTGCGAGGCGGTTTCCTTGGCACGTCTTGTCAAAGCAGAGATCGTGTACCCCATTTTACGGGATTCTCATCAATACGGACGTGGGTAACCCAACCGCGCCATTTATCACGGCGCTTGGGAGGCAAGCGAGTTTTACTAGGCTGGTGGGGACGCACAACCGCATCCGCCCATATAAGGGGATAAGGATCCACCTTTTTACCTACGCCTTCTTCCTCCTTTGCCTATCCATCTCCTGCTCACTCGAGCTCCAGCGCCCAAGCCCGCACTACCCACCTCAACCTTCTCCAGCAATGTCCGGAGCGGGAGGCAAGTGGATGGTCTCCTCCGCCATGGAGGGCCAAGTCAAGAAGCTAAGGAAGGCCGAATACCTGTCTAAGGACATCGCGCACCGGCTTCCCGAAAAGGGGCAGCTTCTCCCCACCCCAAGGCCCCATGAGAGGGTAGTATTTCTTCCCCACTTCCTCTGCGGACTGGGTTTTCCACTCCACCCATTTGTCCGGGGGCTCATGTTCTACTACGGCCTGGATTTTCACGATCTGACCCCGAACTTCATCCTCAACATCTCGGCGTTTATCGTCGTGTGCGAGGCTTTCCTCCGTGTCCGCCCTCATTTCGGCCTCTGGCTCAAGACCTTCAACGTCAAGCCCAAGGTGGTGCGCGGCAGCTAGGCGGAGTGCGGAGGCGCCATGGCGGGCAAGATGGCCAACGCCCTATGGTTCGAGGGCTCTTTTGTGGAGACCCTAAAGGGGTGGCAATCCGGGTGGTTTTACATCACCGAGCCACGCGATCCGAAATGGATCGCAGCCCCCGAGTTCCGATCCGGACCCCCCACGTGGCTTATGTCCTGAAAAGAGACGGGCCTGTCGTGGGGTGACGAAAAAGAGGTGACCGGATTGCAAACGTGCATCCAGTCCCTGGTGAACAAGCCAATCCGGCTTGTTAATGTAATCCAGGTTATGCTCGTCCGCCGGATCCTCCCGTGCCAACAACGGGATTTTAATCTGTGGGAGTTCGACCCGGCGCAGCACCAAACCCTTAGCAGGCTCTTCGACACGACGTACGAAGATGCCTGGAAGGTGCTATTCAAGGGCGCCGAGGCTCCCGCATCCGCTTCCGAGGACCGCGTATACAGCTCGCAGCGTCACGCTAGCGAGGTAAGCTATCTTCACCTTTTACAGGATGTTAAGCTTTTTTCATAGTTTGACTCTATGCGGGATCTAAACTCCCTTACCTTTGACAGGCTTGGCGGGCGATATCCGGACCGATTAACTGTCCGGCTCCGCTGCCTGAAGACCCAGCCCCAGCTCTACTAGTGAAGCTGCTGGTTCCGGCGCCTTATGTGGTGCCGGAGAAGAAGGCCAAGAAGAAGAAGACCACGGGGACTCGAAAGAGTGCCCGTAACATGGTGGTGTCGGACTCGTCATCCGACGAGTCCGAGACGCCCTCTTCCCGTGAAAACGAGGAGGAGGGAGAAGAAAACTCCCCCCCAGCGGAGTTAGGAGAGAAGAGGAAGGCCGCCCCGACGGGGGAGGCCGAGGGGTCTAGGAAAAGGAAGACCCCTCCGCCGGACTACTCTCCCGACGCCGAAGAGGGCGAAGAGGAGTGGCCAAACAGGGCCAAGCGTCCGGCGAAATCGTAAGTTCGGATATCAGAGTAACTCATGATGTTCCTTTATTGCACAGCTTTCCCTAATGTCGAACGTAATTATGCAGCCCGCCCCGGGCCGAATTCAACGAATCGTCGGGCAACTCCCTGGACTCATCGGACGTGAACTCAGTTCCGCCCGCTGTCTCCCCCCGCATTGCAGACGACGCCGAAGTGGCCTCGCGACAAGCTCCGGGGCAGGAGGAGGTGGTCCCGGAGGAGCCGCAAGGCAACCTCCCGGACTCCAGGAGTGAAGGGGATAAGGCCCCCCAGGGCTCCAAGTCCGGCTTTGTGCCGGACACCGCGCCGGAATCTTCCATAGTTCCGGACCACGGTAGGCGAACTCCTTCCAGGAGGAGCAAGCCTTCTGAGTCGGCGGCCTCCGTCCAACCGAAGGTTTCGGACAATCTGCTGGAGGTGCTTGACGGCGCCTCCATCGACGAGGGGCACCGTACTATTATGAGTACGGTGATCCAGAAGGTTCGGTCCGCCAAGAGCGGACTGACTGAAGCTTGCGCTAGCCTTCTAACAGGCTTCGAGGTAAGTAAAAATAGTAAAAATATTACCGCATAGACAGTAGCCCCTGATGCTCTGTTTGGCATTCGGAAAGAAAAGCCGAATAGAGGATCTATTAAATTTCACAGGAGTCTAACAAAAAAGAGTCAATATGCGTATATAGGCTTCGCTGCTATCCACCGCCGAACTGACTACAGAGGTGGGTGTCCTGAAGCAGGACCTCGAGCGGACCGAGCAAGAGCTCGGCCTTGCCAAGCGGCGGCTCGAGGAGAAAGAAGGTAAGAAATACCTTATAGAAAAAGTGCCTATAAAAAGGCGTGATTGCAAAAAAATAACATGATTGTACTGCTTATTGTAGGGGCCACGACTGAGGTGGCGACCCTTAAGCAGGCGCTGTCTGAGGCCGAAAAGAAAACGGCCGCGGAGCGCACCGAGCGAGACAGGCTTGGGGCTCAGGTCGGCGAGGTGCAGCAAGAGCTTCAGGCTCTCATGGAAAAACATGAGAGTCTGGAGCTTGAGTCAAAGGCGCAAGCATCCGAGCTTGCGACGGCCCTTGAGACTGCCAAGTCTGCCAAGGCCGAAGCCCAAAAGGCCCTCCAAGAGTTGGAGGAGATGAGGAAGATAGCAGCGGGGAAGGCATTCTTTATGCAAAGCAGAAATATAAAAGTAAACTACTTGTTACTTACCCGAATCCGGAGCTCTCCAGGGGCATTCGCAGATCTTCCCCGCAGCGTATCCGACGCCGCCGCATTCTACCGAGCTGAAGAGGGCAGCTCGACGGAGAAGGTGTTCTGGTCTCAGTATTCTGAGGCCGGACACCCTGTGCCCTTGAGCGACCAGCTGAAACAGCTGGTCGAGCTCCACAAGGCAGCCGAACAGGCCATGAAGGGCTTCATAGTTCGGCTGTGGCCCGGAGAGGCCCTGCCTGGGAGCTATTTCGGGCTGGTGCGGCGGCTGGTGGAGGCCTGTCCGAGGCTCGAGGTCATCAAGCGCTCCGTCTGCATCGAAGGTGCCCGTCGGGCCCTTGCCCATGCAAAGGTGCACTGGGGTAAGCTGGACGGTGAGAAGCTTGTGAAGGACGGGCCACCGTCGGGGAAGGAGCATCGCAAGCCCGAGAACTACTACAAGGATGTTCTTGCAGGTGCCCGCCTTGTGGCGGATGAATGTACCAAGGATGTGATTTTTGAATGAACTCGCTCGTGTTTATCCTGTGCGCTGAAAACTTGTTCATATGCGCTAAGCAATGCTTATTGAATTTAAAATATTACTTTCTGTGCGGCCGTTTATCAAAAAATTGAGAGATGGCCAGTCGTCGGCTTCTGCCCCCATGCCACTAGTGTTGGGGTGTTCGGGATAAACCTGAGCGCTCTTTTTTCCATAGTTGGGTCCTTCGAGGGAGGCACTCAGCACAACGAACCAGGCAATCGGACTATAATGCTTGAACACTCTCACTTAGCCATAGAACTCTATAATTTTAAATTTCGGCGAAGCCCCTAGTTCGGAAGACCGAGTTCGGGACGCTATCCACGCCTTGGCCGGACAAAGCCAGCTCCTCGCTCGAAGCGGCATAAGTCTTTAGGGACTCGAAAAACCTCTTGAACAGCGACCGGTCTCTCGCCTCATCATGACAGTCAGTTTTAGCTTTCTCCACTGAGGTGCTTAACCCAGCTGAACCGGGGCACAATCGCAGTGGTTCTCCTAGTGCTACCTTAGCCGATATAGCGGAACGTAAGGCACCAAAACATAGGAGCCGGGCAAACCCAACTATTGACCCAAATTATGATTCGGAGCCGATGCATATAGTGCTATAAGTTCGGGGTGCCGCATTTGTGAAAGTGTACGGACTTCTCACACCATAATGAGGGGTACTGAAGCCCCTGGCGTGTTTGCCGTACCATGGTGTACGGGTGCAATCATGTCATTTAATAAACATATATGTGAAAAGAGGATAATGCAAAAAATAGACAAAAAGCTATGCATTGTTTATAGAGAGGCTATTTATTAAAGCCGAACGATATAAATAGTGCGATAAGCAAAAAGATATTGGACTATTGAACATGTCCTGACCAGGGGCAGGCTGCGGAATTGTATTCAAAACAGGTATACTGCTCGTAACAGAGACCACCTGGGAGTTCCATAATGCGGCATGGCTTGTCTGCCTCCTTGGATCTTGCATCATTTGTGCGGCAGTCGAATTGCCGAACAGGTCGTCCGAAATATGGAGTCCTGAAAGTAAGAAAAAATTTAAAAAGAATCCGGCAGCCCCTAGTACGTTTTAAGCCGTATTTTGGGTGTGCCGTTATTGTGCCCCTTCCCCTGTGCCCATGGTATTTCAAGGGCGTAGTTATGTACGCGAGGCACTGCTTTCGCTATGTCGCGAGAGCTGGGGTTGGGGCCGCATTGCTACGCTTGCTCAGAGCATGCCAGGCGGTCCTGCTGTGGGTTACTCTGGGCGCGCTTGGCAGTGTCTGGCTTTTTAACAGCCAGACTGGAGAATTGCCTAAGAAGGCTACTTTGTACTTCCGCTGCGAGAGCCGCTGTGTGCTCCTCCGTACGGAGGGAGCGTTCGGTGTTTCTGTTGACCGTGATTACTCCTCGAGGGCCTGGCATCTTGAGCTTGAGATATGCGTAGTGCGGCACTGCATTGAACTTTGCGAATGCGGTTCGTCCGAGCAGGGCATGATAGCCACTGCGAAACGGGACTATATCGAAGATTAACTCTTCGCTTCGGAAATTGTCCGGGGATCCGAAGACCACGTCAAGTGTTAGTGAGCCTGTACAGTTGGCTTCTACACCTGGTATAACGCCTTTAAAGGTCGTTTTTGTGGGCTTAATCCTTGAGGGATCTATGCCCATTTTCCGCACTGTATCCTGGTAAAGCAGGTTCAGGCTACTGCCGCCGTCCATGAGGACTCTTGTGAGATGAAATCCGTCGATGATTGGGTCGAGAACCAATGTGGCGAAGCCGCCATGACGGATGCTAGTGGGATGGTCCCTTCGATCAAAAGTGATCGGGCAGGAGGACCATGGGTTGAACTTTGGGGCGACTGGCTCCATCGCGTATACGTCCCGTAGCGCACGCTTCCGCTCCCTCTTGGGAATGTGGGTTGCGTATATCATGTTCATCGTCCGCACTTGTGGGGGAAAGCCCTTCTGTTCATTGTTGTTCGGCGGCCTGGGCTCCTCCTCGTCGTCGCTGTGCAGCCCCTTGTCTTTGTTTTCGGCTCTTAACTTGCCTGCCTGCTTGAACACCCAACAATCCCTGTTAGTGTGATTGGCTGGCCTTTCGGGGTGCCATGTATCTGGCACAAGCGGTCGAGTATTCGGTCCAAACTGGACGGGCCCTGAGTATTCTTTTTGAATGGCTTTTTTTGCTGACCGGATTTATAGCCTCTGAATCCGGCATTGACTGCCGTGTCTTCATTGTTGTCGCTGTTAACGCGGCGTTTTTGCTTATTCCGACGTGTCCTGCCACTTTTGTCCTTGGTATCCGAATTACCAGGGTTCTTTGATAAGTTGTTATTGCGAGCTAGCCAGCTGTCTTCTCCCGCGCAAAAGTGGGTCATGAGTGTCGTGAGGGCTGCCATAGATTTCAGCTTTTCCTGTCCCAGGTGCCGGGCGAGCCACTCGTCGCGGATGTTATGATTGAAGGCTGCTAGGGCCTCTGCGTCCGGACAGTCGACTATCTGGTTTTTCTTTGTTAGGAACCGTGTCCAGAATTGCCTGGCCGATTCCTCTGGCTGCTGAATTATGTGGCTTAAGCGTCGGCATCCGGTGGTTGCACGTAAGTGCCCCGGAAGTTGTCGAGGAATGCGGCTTCCAGGTCCTCCCAAGAACCGATTGAGTCTGCTGGCAAGCTGTTAAGCCAATGCCGGGCCGGTCCTTTAAGTTTGAGCGGAAGGTATTTGATGGCGTGTGGATCATCGCCGCGTGCCATGTGGATGTGAAGGAGATAATCCTCGATCCATACCGCCGGATCTGTTGTGCCATCGTATGATTCGATGTTTACGGGTTTGAAACCCTCTGGGATTTTATGATCCATTACTTCATCCGTGAAGCATAGCGGGTGTGCGGCGCCTCTGTACTGGGCTATATCACGACGCAGCTCGGAAGAGCTATGTCTGTTGTGTTCGGCCTGGCCGGATTTGTTGTATCCGGAGTGAAGATCATCGTCACGTGCCGTAGGGCCCCTGCGCGATCCGTAGATCGATCTTGTTTGTCTTGCCTTATCCTCCAGTACGTCTCGCAGGTCTGGCGCATTTTCTCGTGCCTTAGTTGAGCGGCGTCAGGACATGGCTTGGGTGGAGGGCCGAGAGGCCTCTCTGTCGCGGCCGCGAGGTGGCCGGTCTGTCATGTCATGCGCTGGTGATGTAGGTGCTTCCTCCTCTGATCGGGGTAGCGGCCTGTGCTTTGGGTAACTCTTGGAGGGGCGTTCGAGTTCATACTCTTCGGCCGCAAGGACTTCAGTCCATCTGTCAGCTAGCAAATCTTGGTCAACTCTAAGTTGTTGCTGCTTTTTCTTGAGGCTGCTTGCCGTGGCTAAAAGCCTGCGTTTGAAACGCTCTTGTTCGGCGGGGTCTGATGGTACGACGAATTCGTCGTCATCGAGGCTTGCCTCGTCTTCGGAGGGAGGCATATAGTTATCATCCTCGACCTCTCGGTCTGCCGCTCTCTCATGAGGGCTGGCTTCTCCATCTTCCTGTGCCGAATCTTGCTGGGGTGGGTGTTCTTCGGCGCTATCCGGGGTAGTATTATTTCCCGTGCTGGAATCACCGTTTTTGCTTTGGCGGGATTTAGAGCGGCGCCGCTGACGCCGACGCTTTGGCTATTTCTTGGAGGTGTCATCCCCCGCTGTTCCATCGCCATCTCCATCTTTTGGAGTATCCACCATATATATGTCATATGACGAGGTGGCCTTCCAGCGCCCTACAGGTGCTGGTTCCTGTTCGTCTCCTACATCGTCGTCCATATCGTCGATGTCTTCGGAGCCGAAGTCAAGCATGTCGGTTAAATCGTCGACAGTGGCTACAAAGTGGGTGGTGGGTGGGCTTTGAACTTCTTCATCGTCCGTATCCCATCCTCACTGACCGTAATCCGGCCAGGCTCTCCTGATAAAGAGAGAGACTTGAGAGAATTCAGGATGTCGCCAAAAGGCGAGTGCTGAAAGATGTCCACGGCGGTGAACTCCATTATCGGCGCCCAATCGGATTCGATTGGCAGGGGCACGGGGGGTTCGGAGTCCGGGGAGGAGTCCGGATCCTCGGAGTCACGGGTCATGCAGTGTGCGGGGCTGGCGTTCGGCTCGATCGCCTTTGAGATCGCAGCCCCCGAGGTGACGTCCAACCGCTCATCCTCGATTGGCGCAATAGGCTTCGAGTTAGGGGTCGAAACCGCTGCGTGTGCGGCCTCCAGGACACTGTCCGGAGGCAGAGCTAGATCATGCCCCTCGAGATAGTGTGGCGCGCTCGGCCGTGGCTCGAACCCGTCGAAGATCAAGTCTCCGCGGATGTCAGCCGTGTAGTTTAAGCTTCCAAACCTGACTTGATGGCCAGGGGCGTAACTTTCGATCTGCTCCAGGTGGCCAAGCGAATTGGCCGCAGTGCGAAGCCGCCGAAGACGAAGATCTGTCCGGGGGGAAAAGTCTCACCCTGGACCTCATCGTTGTTGATGATCAAGGGAGCCATCGGGCCTAAAGGCGACGACACAGAGGAACTCTCAATGAAAGCACCAATGTCGGTGTCAAAACCGGCGGATCTCGGGTAGGGGGTCCCGAACTGTGCGTCAAGACCGGATGGTAACAGGAGACAAGGGACACGATGTTTTTACTCAGGTTCGGGCCCTCTCGATGGAGGTAATCCCCTACTCCTGCTTGATTAATATTGATGATATGGGTAGTACAAGAGTAGATCTACCACGAGATCAAGGAGGCTAAACCGTAGAAGCTAGCTTATGGTATGACTGTTGTATATGGAGTTGATGTCCTACGGACTACAACCCTCCGGTTTATATAGACACCGGATAGGGTTAGGGTTACACAGAGTCGGTTACAATGGTAGGAGATCTTGAATATCCGCATCGCCAAGCTTGCCTTCCACGCTAAGGAAAGTCCCATCCGGACACGGGATGAAGTCTTCAATCTTGTATCTTCATAGTTCCGGAGTCCGGCTGAAGGTATAGTCCGGCTACCCGAACACCCCCTAATCCAGGACTCCTCAGATGTGTTAGACCAACATACAAGGTTAACTCATTCACACGTCACCAAGAGCTTGAGAAGAGGGCATGTACACGCTCGCTTCGCCACTCCTCCATAGACGTTGTCACTTCGTCTCCTCCTACGTGTTTCATCTAGAGATGGTACTTTTATTGTACATACATGTTTTGATGTCAAGTATTTTTGTTGGTTCGGTCATCATGTTTAATCTAGTAGTCATGATTTATCTATCGCGTTTCTAGATTAAACTTAATAAGAATTTGCTCAAGCATTCAACAATTCAAAAACCTGATATGTGTAGGCAATTTCCTCAAATTGTTTTTGATGTGACACTCGAGCCTAGTGTGCGTGACGGTGCGAATTAAAAGAGGTGGCTTCTGAGAGTAGTTCTTTGGCTTACCACCACCTGTTTCACGCCTCCAAGGGCAAGCCAGAAGGACTGCTTAGCAAGCATTCCAGGCTACGGACATCCTCTTGGAGGTGCTATTCTAAGTGTTTTTAGCCACAAGAGTGTCGATACCTTCATGATCATTATGGGCGACAAGGATATATGGGATGCGTGGGAGGTCATCTTTAGGCTCTTGGACGCATAAAGTGAGTTTGTATGTCATGGGGCAATACCATGGACAACAAGATGGGTGATGACTGCTTCGTAGTTGAGCACGCTCATGAGATAAGTCACTCACTAAGGCACTTGACCATTTGAGCCGTGTGTTTACCGGACAAGTTTATTGTCAAGAGGTTTTAATTGTCAAGCTTCATCGTTCGTCGAGGAATTTTGCTACTTTTCTGAAGCACGGGAGACAACAAGTTTCTGTTTTCAATTTTCATTGACACTCTTAATGTGGAAGAGAAGACGAAAACAAAAGATACACATGCTTGTTTCCATGAGGGGACTTCTAATGCCAACTTGGTGAACGAGAAGTATTTCTAGTACCGCTAAATAATATTGTACGACGAATCTAGAAAGCATAGCATGAACAGATAATTCAAAAGAATATGACAATTTTCCTGCTAGGTGTCAGTCCTATCTGAAATCCCGTGAGTGGTTTCTCTCACGACATGCATGCTCTATCTTCCACAGTCTTATTACAGCCTCCTGTAACTATGAAGATAATTTTGAACTCGTAACTTAACTTTGTGTTTTTTGTGGTGAAACTAAGCCATCAGGCTCAAGTCCTAAACATGGCATCATTGTTTGCATTTTACTATTGCGCTAAGTATAAGCTGGCCCACTATAACCAATGTCAAAGAAACCACGGTTCTTAATCAAGGCATAGAAGGCCGACATACGATAATAATTTACGTTAGCATTGCATTTGTCAATATGATATAGGATATCATTCATGTCGCCCGTACATGTCATCGGCTTGCCTAGATATAGGATATCATTTGTCAATAAATTCACAACCTAATCCCGGACAGCCTTGGTTTAACGGTGTTGTGGATCACCATACATGCAAACTAAACCAAACTCAATACCCGAGGCCCTATGAGGTACATTAGCCAAGGCAGGGTAAAAAAAACTACATTAGCTAAGATAGCATTGAGTCCTCTTATTCGTCGCTCAATACGACAAAGCCTATATGAACCAAAAGTGGAGTGGCCCATTTACGTCGCCCTTTTTTCCCACTAAAATTATATTAAAAGGTTAAGAAATTTTGTGAACAAATAGAAAACAAATCCGAGAATATGCTCATCAAAATATTGTTAAAAGAAGTTCAAATATTGAATAAATGTATTATGAAAATTTGACAAGATGTTCCTAGTGTATTGAAGAGTGTTCCTCATACATTTGGGAAAATATTTACTATGTAACAACTAATTATAAAATAAAAAAGTAGATAGATACAAATAAAGAAAAAGGAAACATAGAAAGAAGGATTAAAAACCGAAAGAAAACAGAAAAGCTGAGACAAAAGCACAAAGGAAAGGAACCGAACTGTAACCAAAAACGAAAAGGGAAACACATAATAAAGACAAACCAATCCCCGTTGTTGGCCGCCGAGGAAACCAAGAACATTGGATCCAAAAATATCACAAAGAGGATCGGTAATTCACGTAAGGGGATCCTAACGAACCATGGGTTGAGCTAGGGAGGGCATCTTCTCCATAGCATTTTAAATTGCACAAACCAGTTTGACTGTATAAGGGAGCTCACTTTGGTTTGATATTTAATCAAGAAGAAAATGGCCCCTCAGTTCAAATTATGGCCTAGTACAAAGTTGTAATTATCTAGTTTTTCCTTTTTATGTTTACATGTGTTTTCTTTTAGGAAATGATTCCCCTCAACTGGCTAATTTTTTGGCTCCCATCCGCCGCCTCACTCGCACAACACGTATCCCACGAGACATGCTCTTGGCTCCTGATGATTCTTTTGCAACTTCTGCAACATCACCAATGTTGCAGAAGTTTCTCCCGTAACATCAGTTATGTTGCAAAAAGGTGGAGATGACAAGAAAATTTGCAACAAAATCCGGGTTGCAAAAAATAAAAAATTCTACAACAAGACCTCTGATATGCCATATCAGACAGCCCGCGAGCTGGCCGATCTTTCCAAAAAGATGAGCCGGCGGACATGTACCATGCCCTTTTAATTTTTTAGCTAGATTTGGCTTGCCCTAGGCCACAATGTACAGATTGGTTTCCATACAATTTTATTGTATGTGGGCAATGCTCTACTGTTGCAGGCCAGAAAAATACATGGCCATTTTTGAAATTGTATGAACATATGTTTTAAAGCATGACAATTTTATTACATTACAAAGAAAACATTTTATGCAAATACATGCATTTTGTTAATACATGATTTTTTTGTAAATGTAATGAACATATTTTATACATGTGAACATTGTTTTTAATTACATGAACATCTTAGAAAGTGAGTGCACACTTTTAAAATTACACGAACACTTTATTTAAATTTTTTGAAAAATGCTTTATTTAAATGGTGTTTTGAAATATATGTGAACATTTGTTAACTACACCAAGATGTTTCAAAATACGTTTTTTTGTTAGGCAAGGTGTTTCAAAATACGTGAAACGATGATTATGATGATAAACCAGTGCACGAATGCCTCAATAGAAGAAAAGAAAAAGGGAACGAGTGCGCGTGGGCTGTTGGGCCGTCATTCCAAAACGCGAGGGTTGTTGAGACGGGACGGGGGTGAGCGGCGCCGTGCATATATATGGCAGCGCCCATTCCACAAACCCTAACCCGAGAGCTCCACGCCACGAGAGGAGGGCGGCGGCCGCCCGCGCGCATTCAGATTCAGGCAGCGCGCCGTGTTGTTCGCCGGCGGCTGCGACGACGGGTTGCAGCGGGTCGAGGTTCGTCCGCCCTCTCTCTTACGCCCCGACGGCCCCCACGCCACGGACGGCGCCCTTCCCGGCGGACGCGCACCACCTGTTCGCCCGACGGCCGAACCAGCCCGCTCCGATGCCCGGGCGCGCTCTGGACGGCAGCGCGCCGCCGCCCTCCGCCACCGCCGAAGTAATAAGGCATAGAGAAGAAAGTCCTCTGGTTGAAATTGTCCATAGCATCATCCATCCTACCATTCAACGGCGACAGCTGCTGCCCCACGGTGGGTAGGATGGCCGGTGCTATGGGTAGCTTCAACCCGATTGTTCGTGCCACACCCCCGTCCGTCGTGAGTCAAGCAGGGAGCCAATCCTCTGGTTGAATTTGAACATAGCATCAGCATCGGCCGTTCAACTGCGGGCGGTGGTAGTGGTTGCTGCCTTTCGGCGCTGGTGCTATGGATAAATTCAACCGGATGGTTGTGACATACCCGATTGAAAGAAGAAGCTTTGCTCCCGCACATCCAGGCCGGTGGGATTAGAGGGCCCTGGTGGCGGCCGAACCGATCCATCGTCGACTGCGGGGAGCCAATCCTCTGGTTGAACTTGTCCATAGCATCATCCATCTTGCTGTTCTACCGAGGTAGCCGCTGCCCTTTTGCGCGATGTGTACAATGGCTGGTGCTATGGGTAAATTCGACCAGATGGTTGGCATCCCAATTGAAAGAAGGATCCTTGCTGAGTTTTTCTGCATCATACAACCTGCCATCGACTCTGATAGACTCCTTTTGCTTGCAGAAAGGGTAAGCTGGATGTTTGCTCTGGACGTATAATTGGACGCAGTTCCCTTTAGTTGCCTGATTAAGTGTTATGTATTCTAATTTGAATCTGCCTTGCTCTAACTAAATATTCTATTATCCACAAAAGAAGTGCCAATAGACTTTGATACTCCTTTTGCATACTGCGTAGGACGGATGTATTCCATCGGATGATTCATATTTGTGTACACCCGAATGCAGTAGTTGCCTGATTTATGGATGGTTGTTGGACTCATCCTGACTCTAGTTTTAAACAAGTTATAAAATCTAGACCTAATGAACTCCTTGTTTTTACAGTTATAATCTGCATCCATTGTCCCAGGTACCAAGATCTGGACAGTGCAAAGGTGATGAAGAGGGGAGGAGTCTATTGGATTGAAAGTAGTAGAATTTCCCTGGTGTTTTAAGGTGTCTGTACAATGTCCTGTGACATGGTTCATGTGTTCTGGTTGTCTTTTGTGTTTTGTCTTTTGAGTTCTGCTAGAATTTTTTGCAGCTAACCTGGGGTCTTCTGCGCATCTTAGTTTTGTAAGTGTGCAAGCTTTAGAAGGTCAGAAAGCTCCACTATGTATGGGATTTGTACGATTCTGAATTGAAAATTCTTTAGAAGGTCAGAAAGCTCCACTATGTATCAGTAGAACTGAAAATCCTCTGGTTGAATTTGTCCATAGCATCATCCATCCTACCATTCAATGGTGGCTGATGCTGCCCAACGGTGGGTAGGTGGCTGGTGCTATGGATAGCTTCAACCCGATGTTGGTGACAGACCCCCGTCGGTCGTAAGTCAAGCAGGGAGCCAATCCTCTGGTTGAATTTTTCCATAGCATCAGCACCGGCCATTCAACTCTGGTGGTAGTAGTTGCTGCCTTTTGGCGCTGGTGCTATTGATAAATTCAACCGGATGGTTGTGCATACCAATTGAAAGAAGGAGCCTTGCTTAGAGCTAAATCAGCCGATAATCAGTTTGAAGCTGGGAGCCAATTTTCTCGTTGAGTTTGTAGAGAGCATCCATCCATCCCGCCGTCCAGCTGTGGTAGCTGCTACCCTCTTGCACAATGCGTAAGACGGCTGATGCTCTGGATAAACTCAACCCGATGGTTGTGCATACCTGAGTGAAAGAATAAGCCTTGCTTAAAGTTATAAGTGAGCCGACAGTCAGTTTGAAGCAGAGCGTCATCTCATCTCGGCCACTTGGTTGAATTTTCTTATATCATCATACAGCCTGCCTTTGGACTCTGATGCTCTTTTTGCAGAATGGGTAGGATGGATGTTGCTGTGGACCAATTCCACTGGATGATTCTTGTTATTTGTCTACTACTGGACAGTTCCTCTTAGTTACCTTTTTCATGTTTGTTGTACTCATGCTGACTCTAGCTGAATATTCTGTTATCTAGAAAAAAGATAGTTGAAATCTAGACCTAAATCTTGTTATTATTCTTGTTTTTACAGTTTGAAGCTGCATACATGGTACCATGGTCCGAAGGACCAAAATCTGGACAGTGCAAAACTTTGAACAGGGTTCATATGTATGGGTTGTCTTGCAGGTTCAGTTTGCTGTGGCGAATTCTTCTGGAATTTCTTGCCCAAACTTACAAGTTCAATTTTCTATAAGTGTGCATAGTTTAGAAGGTCAGAAACTCATTCATGCATGGAATTTGTACCATTCTAAACTGAAAATTTGTATCTCAAAATTATTAAGGGCCATATATAAAATTACTGGATGCTAGATAAAAAAAAAATCTTATTTCCAAATACAAAAAGCCTGCACCAGATATGTTATTTTGGAATCATTGACACATGAAGTAAGTGCAGTCGTGAAACACTGTTTTTTGAGACCCTCTATTTCTACTCAGTATTAGTCTATGCACAACAAGCTCCTTTGTGCTGGATGATATAAAGATTGCATCTCAGATATTTGTTTGAGCCATTTTCCTGTCAGTGGAATCATTCAAGTCAGTTGTAAGATCATGTTTCTGAAGTTTGGTGCATTTTAACCTCCTATACATGTTTGGTATGAAAAGGAGCTTGACATTGACCCTTGTCAATTTTTAGTGACGGCCTTCTAAATTAGCGCAGCAAAGGAAAAATACTCTTATTACTTGCTAGTTATTGTAATTTTGTTGAAAGATGTTGTATCTGGAAGCATGTATAATTTTCAGTCGAACAGTTCCATATACTGTATAGTACTACCTGTGTTCCTAAATTTTTGGCAACTTTCAAGATGTCTTATGTTTGGAAACAGAGGATTTGGATGTTAATTTATGTGAATTGAATTCTTTTTTTTTTGAGGAAATGAATTCTTATATTTGATCTTCATATGTTCATTTTCGATCCAATGCAGGGGCACAACAGGAAACAAGATATGGTTGCTTCTACGCATGCTATTTCTATTGCTGTTTGTTCAATTGCTATTTTTTCAACAGGAAACAGCATGAATTCCCACTTCCTTCTATGCATGTTATTTCTATTGCTGTTTGTTCAATCCCTTTTGATTTTGAACGGAGTAAGCAAGATCTGGTTCGCAAAAATGCCCTATATATTGTGAAGAGTATCATATATCTTTCATAGAAATTATTGCCATATGCAAGATTGCATTCACTTTTGTGTTGTATATAGTTGCCTTCGTTTTTCATTTTTATAACTAACCCAAAGAAAGAAAAAGTGAAACTAGAACCAAAATCGAAAAGAATTTGTTACACAGCCAAGCATTGCACCCATGTTTGGCATCCTCAACCAGCTATCTGTCGAATCTATGTCCCCCATCCGTGGACAGAATTATGTCTACAGGATAGCTACCATATCTACGATGCGAGCACAGATTGCTGCTCTTTGATCTTCAAAGTTTTCTTCTGTCCCTATGCAGAATTTTGTAATTGATCTTTATCATTTGGACCTCTGTTTTTTATGTGTATGGCCACGAAGAGAAGTGAAAAACAAATGCATTGTGGTCTACAGGTTTCCTGCTCACCTCAAGATCGAGTTCCATGATTTGGTTTAGGATCCTTTCTTCTTTCTGGCAGCATAATGTGTTGAAGGATGTAAATGGACTCATCAAAGTGGGTACCTATTTATATTTTTTTTCTCCGAAAAGGTTTGCTAGATCTGAAATTGTTGGAATGTTCAAAGAAATCACTCATCAAAGCACCAGTGGTCTAGTGGTAGAATAGTACCCTGCCACGGTACAGACCCGGGTTCGATTCCCGGCTGGTGCATTCTCTATTTTTTTTCTTCATATTTGTGTGTCCTATTTCTGCTTTGCACTTACTTCATCACTCAAATCTTGATGTCAGGCACAAAAGTTATTACCGTTGTGGAGAAATGCTCCCTCCGTAAAACAAATATAAGAGCGTACATCAGAGGTACGTGGCGAGATCACGGTGCGCTTGTTCTAGCAGTTGGGCATCGTCGTCCCACTCGTCTCGATAACTCTCGGGCCGGTCCCTCACCCTGCCTCTGGCCGCGACATAGATCGCCTTCCTCCACTCCTCGATCCTCTCCAGCCCGCACCGCTCAACCAACCAATCCTTATACTCGAACATGCTTGCACCGAGGTCATGGGTGAACCTCTTAGGGCGTCCACAGGCCTCCATGTCTGTGTAGAATGCCGCCACATCCTGCATCATCTCCTTCGGCGACGGGAGTTCGATCCTCCCCGACAGAACCCCAGCCACCCAGCTGCTCTGGAGCTGGAACACCAGGAAAGGGATCGCCTTGAATGGCAGTCCGATGAAGGAGACGCGAGGGGCCAGCCGCGGCGGGAACACGTGCTTGTACAGCGGGCCGACACGGTTGTCGTCGACGGCGACGACACCGGCCTCCTCGTCATCCTCCAGGAACGGGAAGCTGTACTTGTACCCAGTGCAGTGCACGATGGCGTCCGCCTTCACCCGGCCGCCATCCTGGAACACCACGCTGCCGTCCTCCTCGGCACGATCGATCTGCATCCAACCATTTGAAAAAAAAAATGTAGCTCCATGTGATTAGAGGATTGGATCTGGGCGTGATCGACGACATTTTCTAGCACCAGTTGGTATTAATATACCATGGGATGCAGCCACAGGTTGGCATGAGCAGTGGTGCTCTGCATCCCGGCAGGCGCCGCTCGAATGGCGACGTGGACCTCCTTGGCCACGCCGGCGATGTCCCTTGAGATGTCCATCCCGCTGGGGTTGTATCCTATTATCGCCACGACCTACCAATATGATACATGCATGTTGCAAAGTTCATCACAAAATTAAGAAGAAATTAAGGCCGCTCAGGATGATACTACTGACTTGGCCGTGGAACTGGTCGGGCACACGGTAGCTGTGGCTGTGCAGCTGCTTCCCGGGCCAGCCGTCTATGCCTGCACATCGTTCATGGATCGACCGTCATGAAAATTTTACCAGTAACTTCGCTGACCACTGAGCAGTACTACGTGCATACTAGCTTACCGGCGTTCTCGGCGACGCGGGGCTCGGCGAAGTGGCCGTTGCAGACGACGACGGCGTCGAACACCTCCGACTGCTCCTCCTCCTCCTGCAGTTCGCCGCCAGCGTCGGCGCCGGCGAGCTTCCTCCTGCAGTACGACACGTTCCAGCTCGCGTCCCCGCTGCGCCGGACGCTGACCACCTCCGTCTCGAGCCGGATCAGCCCGTGGAGATCGAACCACCGAGCGAACGCCTGGAGGTACCGGAGCACCTCCTGGTGCCCGGGGAACCTGCGCGGGTCAACGGAGTCCTCGTCGGCGACGAAGGGGAAGTCGAGGAAGCCCATGCACTCGCGGGGAAGGTTGGTGCGGAGGGACGCGTAGAGGCTCCCGTGGACGCCGCCGGCGCCGAGCGGCTCCGCCGACGCCTCGCCATCGTACAGCCAGGTGCCGCCGACGCCGGCCGCGCGCTCGAAGACGACTGGCGAGTGGCCCTCCCGCAGCAGCTCCCGCGCCGCCACCAGGCCCGCGGGCCCCGCGCCGATCACGGCGACGCGGCGCGATGGCATCGGAGGAAGAGGAGAGCGAGCAAAGTCTCCTGTTCTCGCCGTGGCGTGACTTGCTTTGTCCATGTGGAGCACTTGATCGAGCTGCCCATTTTTCTATTCTCTTTCTCTTATACAGCGAGCCGCCTCTTTGTTTTCAGAGCTTCTATACTACTATTTACTAGCAAAATACCCGTGTGTTGCTACGGGCTATCCATTATGTTATTTTCAACAAACATACGGGTCCAACACAAAAAGCTCATCCCATGATGCATCTTCCCCTTTTCTGTCGAAACCTTCCCTTCCCGCTCGGTTTTCCGTTGCAGCGGGACATTTCTCGCTGGAGCCACTTTTTTTAAAACCAAATGACGTCCACCTCATCTTCATCGTGCATTGCAACAGAGATGGAATTTTTCATGTTTATAATATAACAAAGTGGGTTAACCTAACACATATTGTTGACATAAAACAACAAGTAACTATAGAAATCATTCTCAAAGGTCCATTCAACTTTGTAAATGCACACTAACGTCAGATGCGAGTTAAAATATGAACACTCCTAGTCATCAATATACTCCACCTCCGACCCATGTACCATTCATTGCTACAAGGGATAATTGTCGTTCTTCTCTTTCTCGTCCTTCCCTGCATCTTCTAATTCTAGCCACTTCGCCAACCAGCAGCACGTCAACATTAGTGTGTTCGTCATCAACGCCTCATCTTCTTCTTTCTCATTCCTTGACATCTTTAGTTCTCGTTCTAATTGTTTACTAGAATATTATTTCTTTATTTTTTTTGTTTTATTTCTTGGAACACCTTTTCTTTCTCGTCCTTTTCCTTCTTATGCTTGGAACACCCCTTTTTTCTACAATATCATGAACCATCTGACCAATGTTGTGTCATGTTGTCCTCACCCGCGAACGTTTCAACAGCAGTCGGCGTGTGTACATCCTGTAGAGCATAGTCGTCATCCATCATGGTGAACGCTAGATCGCCCATGTCGCGAGCTCATCGTGGTCGTTATCCATGTTGCCACACAGTCCTCGGCTATGTCGCTGAGAGCCTGTAGATCGTACGCCCATAAGAAAAAAGATATGTTATTTTTGTTGTATTAGAAAACTTGTGATTGCCAATTAATAGTAGATAAATGGCATAGCGCCCGAGTAATGATTTGTTATGCGGGAATATCTGATTTTGTTTTGGAAGGTTATCAAGAAATATCTTATGTCTATCTTTTAGGAAGGTGATCTCACCTATATGATGCGATTTCTGAATTATTAACTACCTGTTACTTATGTAATTGAATTGAATCAGCACCTGCCAAGGCAAGCATGAAACAAGATCCCCTTAACGGGATTTGGTTTTTTAACGGGAGGCAGGAAAACCAGAGGAAGGGGTGGTGAGAGGTGGGACGAAATAAAACCGGCCGAAAAAAGACTGTACCAGGCTACCAACTCCTCCATTAGGAGTAGAGATTGTATTAGGAAACTTGTGATTGCCATTTAATAATAGAGATAATAATAAATGGCATAGCGCGCCGGAGTAGTGATTTGTTATGCTGGAATATCTGATTTTGTTTTGGAAGGTTATCAAGAAAAATCTTATCTCTGTCTTTTAGAAAGGTGATACTATATATATGATGCGATTTTTGAATTCTTAATTACCTGTTATTTATGTAATTGAATTGAATTAGCACCTGCCAAAGCACGCACGAAACAAGATCGTCCTAATGCGATTTGGTTTTTTAACGGGAGAGAGAAAAACCGGCGAAAGGGGTAGTGAGAGATGGGACGAAATAAAACTAGACGAAAAAAGACCGTACCAGGCTACCAACTCCTCCATTAGGAGTAGAGATTTATGTAATTGAATTGAATTAGCACCTGCCAAAGCACGCACGAAACAAGATCCTCCTAATGCGATTTGATTTTTTAACGGGAGGGAGAAAAACCAGCGAAAGGGGTAGTGAGAGATGGGATGAAATAAAACCCGATGAAAAAAGACCATACCAGGCTACCAACTCCTCCATTAGAAATAGAGATTATAAAATTGAGTTAAATACATTGGAGGTGCCCTCAACTTTGGACTGGGTATCAGGTGACTTCCATTTCATCCAAGACTGCACAGAGGGAAGTCACCTGATCTCGGTCCACTGGGATCAGGTGACTTCCCTCTGTGCAGTCACGCTGTAACATTCGGCCATGTATCAGCCATCCAAACCATATCCAATGGATGGGAGAGTATCTGGTGCTACGAAGGCTTAAATGCTACCATGATACGAGCATCGTTGGATTCTTATATTTAACGACATCCGTGAGCTGTTGGATCTGCTAGACCTATGCGTGAATTTTGGACTCCTTGTAGGTTTTTTTGCAAATATTGTAGAGTTATTGAGAGCCACCAGATCGGAGAATCCGACGGCCGAGAAGCTTGTATCACAGTAGCACCTAAAGCTTGGTAGCACCGGATATTTTCTCTCCAATGGATAGCAACGATCTAAAGCAAAGCATCCTCCACACTTACGCCTGTGCATCCATCCAACACAACTAAACAACAAAAGTGCTTCGGATAGTGCAGAATTGATTAGTGGCAGCAGAGAAAGAAAAATGCATCAGGTAATTTCAGCAAGTAGTGCTATTAGTGAACCATATAAGACAAAGAAATATGCTCCAGACTTTGCTGCTAGGCATCTATCCAGCACAACAAAAACAAGAAAAATGCTTTAGACTTGGATGATTTCAGCCATTAGAAAATACAAACAACAGTTCTTCAGTTAGTTATCAATACAAATATTAATTGTCAGTCAGTTAGCAATACAAATAGCAATTTTCAGTTAGTTAGAAATAAAAACAACATCAATAAATACTATACATACATTAGAAAATTTGCTACCGTATACACACCGAATAAATGTTGTACATACATTACAAGAGACAAGGTACAAAGTTATGTAAATAAATGAACCAAGAAATTGTAGAGAAATAGCAAACAATGTTGCCATCCTTCCACGGTATTTCTTCAGATTTCTTAAGGACAACAAGACACTTTTCAATGAAATTCAGAACCACTTGTCATTGAAATTTAGTACCACTTGACATTCAAATTCAGAAGCAATCGTTCAAGTGTGGAAATTTGGCCATTTCATTTGTACACTTAGGCCACAAAATAATATAATAGCCCCCAAATACTATAGTTAACCATGTCCAAAATACTATCTAACGAACTTGCATGCTAGAACAAATCAACATCATCACAAGGTGGAGCCATCAACAGTTGGGTGAAACTGATGATGCCATTGTCCCCTTGAAGCCCCAAATTTGCTCCTTTGTCGTTTTCATACTTCTCATTTTGTACTTGAGGCTGGACACCACCATTTTTCTTTTACCGCACACCAACCTTTTTCTTGTGTTGCTGCCAATGAAAATTTATAGTAATTAGTTTACAAATGAATAATACAACATATCATGCACCGTTTGCAGCATACCTTTGCTCCCCTTTTTATTGGTGTGGTAGCTTTAGTTGGTTTGTGCTTCCACTTGATAAATTTATCAAGCCAATTTTTCTTTCTCCTTAAGTTTGATGAGTGAACCTCTTTTTTCTTCAACCGTGCAGAACTTAGTAACTCATCTCTTTGCTGCACTTTTGGGTCAACATTTTCTTTGTCTTTATACGGTTTGGTCATAGCACTAAGGGTTGCATTGAGTAACTCATCTATGCGTGGAGCAACGGAATCAAGTGCACTTTCGAGTACCACACAACATTCTGGAGAGTTGGCTACTCTATGTGCCATATTGTGAAATTTATGAGACAGATCCTTGTATCGAAGTTGAGCTTCTAATTTTGGATTTTACATCACGTTCCTTCCTTGCCTATCTTGTATACTATCATTGCGCGCTTCTCTTGTCCATCTCTTTAAGAGATAATGTGTTGGCAATGTCTTTATATTCATCAAATCAAGAACTTTTAGACCATGCCCACACAATATCCCTGTTCTATTTAACATTCCACAACTACATGAAACCGTTTGGGTCGAAGGATCACCTATCACTATGCGCTCCTCCTCAAACTGCAAATCACCGTGCAAACTCCCAATAGCAACCACAAATTTGTTATTTCCATCCAATACTCTACAACATGCAGCCATTGATCTTTCATAATCACCTTGAAAGCTTAAAAAATAATTGGAGTGTACACTTTGCTTGCTTGCACCAACATAACACTATGATACGTCTCCGTCGTATCTACTTTTCCAAACACTTTTATCCTTGTTTTGGACTCTAACTTGCATGATTTGAATGTAACTAACCCGGACTGACGCTGTTCTTAGCAGAATTGCCATGGTGTTATTTTTGTGCAGAAATAAAAGTTCTCGGAATGACCTGAAAATCAATGGAGAATTATTTTGGAATATATAAAAAATACTGGAAGAAAGATCCACGTCAGGGGGCCCACACCCTGTCCACGAGAGTGGGGGCGCGCCCTACCCCCCAGGGCGGGCGCCCCTGCCTCGTGGGCCCCCTAATGCTCTACCGACCTCAACCTTGACTCCATATATTCACTTTCGGGGAGAAAAAAATCGGGGAGAAGGATTCATCGCGTTTTATGATACGGAGCCGCCGCCAAGCCCTAAACTCTCTCGGGAGGGCTGATCTGGAGTCCATTCGGGGCTCCGGAGAGGGGAATCCGTCGCCATCGTCATCATCAACCTTCCTCTGTCACCAATTTCATGATGCTCACCACCGTGCGTGAGTAATTCCATCGTAGGCTTGCTGGACGGTGATGGGTTGGATGAGATTTATCATGTAATCGAGTTAGTTTTGTTAGGGTTTGATCCCTAGTATCCACTATGTTCTGAGATTGATGTTGCTATGACTTTGCTATGCTTAATGCTTGTCACTAGGGCCCGAGTGCCATGATTTCAGATCTGAACCTATTATGTTTTCATCAATATATGAGAGTTATTGATCCTATCTTGCAAGTCTATAGTCACCCATTATGTGTTATGATCCGTTAACCCCGAAGTGACAATAATCGGGATACTTACCGGTGATGACCGTAGTTTGAGGAGTTCATGTATTCACTATGTGGTAATGCTTTGGTCCGGTACCCTATTAAAAGGAGGCCTTAACATCCCTTAGTTTCCAATAGGACCCCGCTGCCACGGGAGGGTAGGACAAAAGATGTCATGCAAGTTTTTTCCATAAGCACGTATGACTATATTCGGAATACATGCCTACATTACATTGATGAACTGGAGCTAGTTCTGTGTCACCCTAGGTTATGACTGTTACATGATCGATCGCATCCAGCATAATTCTCCATCACCGATCCAATGGCTACAAGCTTTTCCATATATTGTTTTTCGCTTATTTACTTTTTCGTTGCTACTGTTACCATCATTATAAAACCCAAAAATATTACTTTTGCTACCGTTACCATTATTATCATATTACTTTGCTACTAAATACTTTGCTGCAGATATTAAGTTTCCAGGTGTGGTTGAATTGACAACTCAGCTGCTAATACTTGACAATATTCTTTGGCTCCCCTTGTGTCGAATCAATAAATTTGGGTTGAATACTCTACCCTCGAAAACGGTTGCGATCCCCTATACTTATGGTTTATCAAGAACATTTTCTGGCGCCATTGACGGGGAGCATAGCTCTATTCTTTGAGTCAGTTGGGATTTATATATGCTTATCATTATGAAGAACTTGACAGATCAAAGAACCAAGATTTTCCCCTCAACTACGAGGGGAGGTAAGGAACTGCCATCTAGCTCTGCAATTGATTCACCTTCTGTTTTGAGTAAGCTTGCGACACCAAAACCTGCTTCTGCTATTCATTCTGATAGGTCGCATGTTATTGATGATGCCACTTCTTCTTTGCATGATACTTATGATGAAACTACTTCTATGCTTGATACTACTGTGCCACTTGGTGAATTTCTTGATGAACAACTTGCTAGGGCTAGAGAGAATGAAATTATTGAAAATGATAATATTGATGAAAGTGATGATGAATATTCTCCCCTAGATATGAATTACCTGTTGTTCCTGAGGGCTATGTTATGGATGAAGAAACTACTAGAGACTTTCTTGCCTGCAATGATAGAAGTGATCTTAAGAAACTATTAGCTAAGCTGAAAGAAAAATCTCTGAATGCTAGAATGAAATATGATCCTGCTTATGCTACTTCACCTATCTTTATTACTGATAAGGATTATGATTTCTCTGTTGATCCTAAGTTAATACTTTGGTTGAACCTGATCCTTTTTATGGCTATGAATCTGAAACTGTTGTGGCACATCTTACTAAATTAAATGATATAGCTACCCTGTTCACTAATGATGAGAAAACTCGCTACTATTATATCCTTAAATTATTTCCGTTCTCATTAAAGGGTGATGCTAAGATATGGTTTAATTCTCTTGATCCTGGTTGTGTAAGTAGTCCCCAGGATATGATTTACTACTTCTCTACTAAATATTTCCCTGCTAATAAGAAACAAGCTGCTTTAATGGAAATATATAATTTTGTGCAAATTGAAGAAGAGAGTCTCCCACAAGCTTGGGGGAGGCTTCTCCAATTACTTAATGCTTTGCCTGATCATCCCCTCAAGGAAAATGAAAATACTTGATATATCTTATAATGGACTAACCGACGCTTCTAGAGACCACCTGGATAGTTGTGCTGGTTGTGTTTTCAGGGAAAGAACAGTTGATCAAGCTAAAATTCTATTGAATAATATGTTGACCAATGAAAATAATTGGACACTTCCTGAACCAACTCCTAAGCCAACTACGAAGAAAAGGGGTATTCTACTTCTCAGTCCTGAAGATATGCAAGAGGCAAATAAATCTATGAAAGAAAAAGGTATAAAAGCTGAAGATGTTAAGAATTTACCTCCTGTTGAAGAAATACATGGTCTTAATTCATCACATATTGAAGAAACACACGGTCTCGATAACCCGATACAGGTAGTAAAGGTATATTCTCTCTATAGATATGATAAAGGTGAAATCCCTCTTGCTAAGTATGCTAGCCAATGTTTGGATGAATTTGATAACTTTATGGTTAAGCAAGAAGATTTTAATGCTTATGTTGGTAGACAATTGAAACGCAATGCTTATATGACTGAACACTTGAGTGATTATATGGCTAGTGTTAAAGGTGAACTTAAACTTATTAGTAAACATGCTTCTATGGTTACCACTCAAGTAGAACAAGTACTTAAAGCTCAGAATGATTTGCTCAATGAATTGAATAGTAAAAATAATGATAATGCTGTTAGAGTTATGACTAGAGGTAAAATGACTCAGGAACCTTTGTACCCTGAGGGCCATCCTAAGAGAATTGAGCAAGATTCTCAGAGAATTAATACTGATGCACCTAGTCCTTTTAAAAGGAAGAAAAAGAAAAAATGATAGGACTTTGGATGCTTCTAGTGAACCTGTTGTAGACACACCTGAGAATCCTAATGATATTTCTATTTCTGATGTTGAAACACAATCTGGTAATGAACATGAACCTAGTGACAGTATTAATGCTGATGTTCATGTTGATGCTCAACCTAGCAATAATAATGATGTAGAAACTGAACCTGTTGTTGATCTTGATAACCCACAATCAAAGAATCAACATTATGATAAGAGAGACTTTGTTGCTAGGAAGCACGATAAAGAAAGAGAACCATGGGTTCAGAAATCCATGCCCTTTCCTCCTAAACCATCCAAGAAAAAGTATGATGAGGATTTTGAGCGCTTTGCTGAAATGATTGGACCTATCTTTTTGTGTATGCGTTTGATTGATATGCTTAAAATGAATCCTTATGCTAAGTATATGAAGGAAATAGTTACTAATAAGAGAAAGATACCTGAAGCTGAAATTTCCACCATGCTTGCTAATTATACTTTTAAGGGTGGAATACCAAAGAAACTTGGAGATCCCGGAGTACCAACTATACCATGCTCCATTAAAAGAAACTATGTAAAAACTGCTTTATGTGATCTTGGAGCCGGTGTTAGTGTTATGCCTCTCTCTTTATATCGTACACTTGATTTGAATAAGTTGACACCTACTGAAATATCTTTGCAAATGGCTGATAAATCAAATGCTATACCTGTCGGTATTTGTGAGGATGTGCCTGTTGTGGTTGCAAACGTTACTATTTTAACGGACTTTGTTATTCTTGATATTCCCGAGGATGATAGTATGTCTATTATTCTTGGAAGGCCCTTTTTGAATACTGCAGGAGCTGTTATTGATTGCACCAAAGGCAATGTCACTTTTCATGTTAATGGTAATGAGCATACGGTACACTTTCCGAGGAAATAACCTCAAGTCCACAGTATCAATTCTATTGGAAAAATTTCAACAATTACTATTGGAGGTTTTGAATTTCCTCTTCCTACTGCCAGGAAGAAATATGATATTCTTGTTGATGGGGACATGCATATCCCCGTTGAGGTGACCTAGTGTTATTTGAAAATTCTCCGGTTTCATGATTATTCGAAATGAGTTTATTAACAAGACCCGATCAACCTTGTAGTGGATTCCTTTTGATGAGCATGAGATGGATGAATTTAGAAAACACAACTCTGTGTACCCTCTTTTTACTTTCTGTTATTTATATTAAATAAAGTAAAAATAGCATTTTTCTGTCTATTTTCTGAATTATCCATGCAATAAAAAATACCCCAAAAATAAAAATTCTCCAAATGCCCTGAAAATTAAATATGATTTTTTAGAATATTTTAGAATATCTGGCACTGAAAACACAGCAGGGGGAGCAGCCACGTGCCCACGAGGGTGGAGGGCGTGCCTACCCCCTTGGGCGTGCCCCATGCCTCGTGGACCCCACGTGAGTCCCCTCTACTTATTCCAGCTACCACACGCTCCTTCTTCCTCCCAAAAAAAATCATCAACCAGCTCAAACCCGAGTCCAAGCTCATCTTGCTGCCATTTTCGATCTCCTAGCTCAAAGCTCCATTCACAAAACTGCTTTGGGGGATTGTTCTTTGGTATGTGACTCCTCCAATGGTCCGATTAGTTTTTGTTCTAGTGCTTTATTCATTGCAAATTTTTGCTGCTTAGGTGACCCTGTTCTTGAGCTTGCATGTCAAATTTATGTGGTCAAAAGTAGTTTTAATGCATGATATTGGCTCTAGGCACCTGTAGGAGTAGTTGCTATCAATTTTGTTGAGTTTGGTTCACTTTTATTTTGAAGTTACTAAAAATTTCAGAAATTTTTCAAAGGAAGAAATATGTTTAGGAAAATGTACCAAGGTGGTTCTTCAAGAAAGCAAGGACCCAGGCCCGCAATACGCGATGCGGACGAGGAACCGCCAAGGGATGCTCAAGTGCGGCCTTGTGAATAGCCGTTAGAGGACTTCATTGTTCGAGCAGGAATCAAGGAGGAATTTGAAGCATATGTGCGTAATGCCGATCTTGAGAGCTTCGAGGCAGATAAGTGCCGTCAATACCTCTATTTAACTGATTCATTTGTGAGAAGGTTTAAATTTTCATCATCACACAATTCTCAAACTGTCCTGTTCGATCTTCATGATAAATCTTATACCATGGACTTAGAAGATTTTAACACTGCTTGTAAACTCCCACAGTGGGGTAATGTTAGTGAACCTCGCAAATCTGAATTTAGAGATTTTCTTGCTAGTATTACAGTGGGGGAATCTAGAGATGTAACACAAGCCACCATAGGGAGCATTCATTTTCCTGCTATACATTATTTTGCTCTCTTCATAGGAAGGTGCATAAACGGTAAAGATGAAGCATGTCACATGTGTGTACCTGATCTTAGCATTCTCAGGAGCGCTGTTTTAGGAGATAAACAATACAACTTGGGGGCTATTGTTGCACGTAGGTTGCATAATAATCGTATTAATGGAGATTTCTTTGGTGGAATTTATGCAAGTCGTATAGCTAACTTTCTTGAGATACCCATACGTGGAGATGATATTGAGTTGCCTCCTTCTTATCTAGATTATGATGATATGGTTCGTCATCAGTTTGTTGAGAGGAACGATCAGTTCCTCCAGTACCGACTAATCTTTGACAGACGACGCACCTATCACGTCGCTCTCCCTGCTCCTACTTTCTTTGACTTTCGGGCAAAGGGGAGCTATTTTATAACCAGGGAGGAGGAGACCAAGTACGAGAGGAGGGCGGAGACAGCTCGCCTCCAAGCTGCAGCTCATCAGGCAATTGCTGCTGCATCTCAATACGATCCCAACTATAACTTTGGATATCCGCCAGGCCAGCCATGGCCATAGACCAACTTAGGCCAAAAGCCTAAGCTTGGGGGAGTACGTATTTCTCACCGACATTACATTCATGTTCACACACTCATGCTAGTTGTCGGTGCTCATACTTTTTCATTGTAATACACATGCTAGTTTATTTCCCTTTTTTATGCTTTCTTCTTGTGTGTTTGATAAACCTTAAGAAACCAAAAAAATTAGTTGTAGCTTTTAGTTGGTTTACTTTCCATGCTGTAGTAGTAGTAATCAAAAAAAGAAAACCCAAAAATATTTCTCGTTCTTCTTTTGCTTGTTGGGACATTTCCCGTGTAAATAGTTTTATTTATTTTCTTGTTCTTTGGGGGCCGAGAGAAGAAGACCATAATGAAAATGTTGAGTGGCTCTCATATGCATTTTTGTTGATCTAAAAAAGAGCCCATATTACCTTGTCTTCTCTCTTGAATTGAATGCTTGCAGATTCCAGCTTAGTCCAATGCACGTGCACTATTATTATTATTATCCACACTATTCGGTCGTGCAAGTGAAAGGCAATAATGATGATTATATGATGAACTTATTGAGATGAGAAAGGCTGGTATGAACTCGACCTCTCTTGTTTTTGTAAATATGATTAGTTCATCGTTCCTGATTCAGCCTATTATGAAAGAAACATGTTTGCAATGACAATTAGAGATTGTAGTTGCTTATGCCATGCTTAATTAGCTAGGAGTTTATAATAGTTTACCTTGCATGCCAACATGCTATTAAAATGGTTGTGATGTGGTATGATAGGGTGGTATCCTCTTTTGAACGATTCGAGTGGCTTGACTTGGCACATGTTCACGCATGTAGTTGAAACAAAATCAACATAGCCTGTACGATATTTATGTTCATGGTGCATTATATCCTACTCATGCTTGCATTCGATGTCGATTAATTTTAATGCATGTTCATGACTGTTGTCGCTCTCTAGCTGGTCGCTTCCGAGTCTTTTTCTAGCCTTCACTTGTACTAAGCGGGAATACTGCTTGTGCATCCAATTCCATAAACCCCAAAGTTGTTCCATATGAGTCCACCATACATACCTATATACGGTATCTACCTGCCGTTCCAAGTAAATTTGTATGTGCCAAACTCTAAACCTTGAAATAATCATTCTGTTTTGTATGCTCGAATAGCTCATGTATCAACTAGGGCTATCTGTATCTTCCATGCTAGGCGGGTTATTCTCAAGAGGAGTGGACTCTGCTCCTCACTCACGAGAAAATGGCTGGTCACCGGGATGCCCAGTCCCATGCTTTAAGCAAATCAAATCAAAATAATTGCAAACAAAACTCCCCCATGACTCTTGTTAGTTGGAGGCACTCGTTGTTTCGAGCAATCCATGGATTGATGCTTGTTGGTGGAGGGGGAGTATAAACTTTACCATTCTGTTTGGGAACCGCCTATAATGCGTGTATCATGGAAGATATCGAGATCTCTCAGTTGTTATGTTGACAATGAAAGTATACAACTCAAAATATTATTCATATCTATTTCAAAACCGAGCTCTGGCACCTCTACAAATCCCTGCTTCCCTCTGCGAAGGGCCTATCTATTTACTTTTATGTTGAGTCATCATCCTCTTATTAAAAAGCACCAGTTGGAAAGCACCACTGTCATTTGCATCCATTACTGTTAGTTTACATTGAGTATGACTTGACTGGATCTCTTTTACCATGAATTACAATGTCTAGTCAGTCCTTGATCTTTAAAGGTGCTCTGCATTTATGTTTTGCGGTCTCAGAAAGGGCTAGCGAGATACCATCTTGTCATATCATATCATGATTATTTTGAGAAAGTGTTGTCATCCGAGATTTATTATTATTGCTCGCTAGTTGATTATGCCATTGATATGAGTAAACATGAGACCTAAATGTTATTGTGAATATGGTTAGTTCATAATCTTTGCTGAAAACCTAAATGCTGGCTTTACATATTTACAACAACAAGAGCAAACAGAGTTTGTAAAAGTTTTTCTTCATCACTTTTAGTTTATCAACTGAATTACTTGAGGACAAGCAAAGGTTTAAGCTTGGGGGAGTTGATGCTTCTCCGTCATATCTACTTTTCCAAACACTTTTGCCCTTGTTTTGGACTCTAACTTGCATGATTTGAATGGAACTAACCCGGACTGACGCTGTTCTCAGCAGAATTGCCATGGTGTTATTTTTGTGCAGAAATACAAGTTCTCGGAATGACCTGAAAATCAACGGGAATTATTTTGGAATATATAAAAAATACTGGAAGAAAGGTCCACGTCACGGGGCCCACACCCTGTCCACGAGGGTGGGGGCGCGCCCTACCCCCCTGGGCGCGCGCCCCTGCCTCGTGGACCCCTAACGCTCCACCGACCTCAACCTTGACTCCATATATTCACTTTCAGGGAGAAAAAAATCAGGGAGAAGGATTCATCGCGTTTTACGATACGGAGCCGCCGCTAAGCCCTAAACTCTCTCGGGAGGGCTGATCTGGAGTCCGTTCGGGGCTCCGGAGAGGGGAATCCGTCGCCATCGTCATCATCAACCTTCCTCCATCACCAATTTCATGATGCTCACCGCCGTGTGTGAGTAATTCCACATAGGCTTGCTGGACGGTGATGGGTTGGATGAGATTTATCATTTAATCGAGTTAGTTTTGTTAGGGTTTGATCCCTAGTATCCACTATGTTCTGAGATTGATGTTGCTATGACTTTGCTATGCTTAATGCTTGTCACTAGGGCCCGAGTGCCATGATTTCAGATCTGAACCTATTATGTTTTCATCAATATATGAGAGTTCTTGATCCTATCTTGCAAGTCTATAGTCATCTATTATGTGTTATGATC
This sequence comes from Triticum urartu, assembly GCF_003073215.2. Taxonomy (NCBI): domain Eukaryota; kingdom Viridiplantae; phylum Streptophyta; class Magnoliopsida; order Poales; family Poaceae; genus Triticum; species Triticum urartu. The sequence goes on along the minus strand of NC_053026.1, from coordinate 641,930,795 downwards.
CGTTAACCCCGAAGTGACAATAATCGGGATACTTACCGGTGATGACCGTAGTTTGACGAGTTCATGTATTCACTATGTGTTAATGCTTTGGTCCGATACTCTATTAAAAGGAGGCCTTAATATCCCTTAGTTTCCAATAGGACCCCGCTGCCACGGGAGGGTAGGACAAAAGATGTCATGCAAGTTCTTTTCCATAAGCACGTATGACTATATTCGGAATACATGCCTACATTACATTGATGAACTGGAGCTAGTTCCGTGTCACCCTAGGTTATGACTGTTACATGATCGATCGCATTCGGCATAATTCTCCATCACCGATCCAATGCCTACAAGCTTTGCCATATATTGTTCTTCGCTTATTTACTTTTCCGTTGCTACTGTTACCATCACTATAAAACCAAAAAATATTACTTTTGCTACCGTTACCATTATTATCATATTACTTTGCTACTAAATACTTTGCAGATATTAAGTTTCCAGGTGTGGTTGAATTGACAACTCAGCTGCTAATACTTGAGAATATTCTTTGGCTCCCCTTGTGTCGAATCAATAAATTTGGGTTGAATACTCTACCCTCAAAAACTATTGCGACCCCCTATACTTGTGGTTTATCACACTACTAGGTAAAAGCCTAGCAGCTGCACGGGTTTTAGGCCTATCAGTAGCGCGGGATGGAGCATTACTGGTACGGCACTATAGCTAAAGGTTAGCAGTAGTGTGGGTAAACCCACGCTATTGCTATATCGACTTAGTAGTAGTGTTTTCTCCAAACAACGCTACTGGTAACTACTAGTAGCGCTTCTCCCAGCACGCGCTACTACTATTATTTCATATTTTATTTCTTTTTATTTCATGTTTTATTCATACACCTTTATAGAAGTTTTCATACAGCAGCATACACCTTTATACAAGTTTCCATACAGCAGCAATTTAGAGATAGTTTTTACATCATAATGAGTTATTACATCACTGGGTGAAAGAACCGTGGACTAGTTCCAAGTGGATGGACATCCACTTGAAACTAATCCGTGTTTCTTTCACCCAATGATATAATAAATATCATCGTCATCATCATCATCATCATATCATTAACAACTTATCGTTATAATACATCATTGTCATATAACACCTCCTCATGATCATCGTTTTCATCAAGGAGACATCACATAGCAAGTTGGTCACTAGTCATAATCACAACTACTCCTCATCATCAACTCTAACACATTGTACCACATAATAAATATTGTACCTCATAGGACCTACTACATTCTCTTAGGACCTACTATATTCTCTTAGGTAAAATAGCATAAAACAAGATAGCCCCTGACTCTCATTATGGAGAATGGAGATTATCCTATCTCCAATTCTTGCCTTTCGCACAATGTTGCTTCCAAGTAGCTCCTTACGACTGTCCATACATTTTTTCCATTATGTGATTTTCATGTCTCCACCTCTTTTAGAAATCCGATATGGACAGGTGAGATTCGTAGGATGACCTGGCTGTATGTTCAAAACATTAAGGCGACCTTTTTGATACATCTGATGAGGCACACAATCATCCGAGATTTTCTGTTGAAAAACATAGTAATAACTTCGTAGTTAGCAATGTAGTTAAGTTTTAAAAGAATTTATGCAAAAGATGCACGGATGTCGTAATAGTAAAAAATCTTACCATGGCATCTCCATGGATGTTACCGTAGTTCAACACGTGCACTAGTGGCACGTATTGACCATAATGCGGATGAGTTTTATTATAGATATTGTAATTCTCAAGATCAGTACAAAATGCGACCAGATAATTTTTCTCCTGATAAGTTAACTCAGAGCCATCGGTGTAGTAGGTTCTGTCTACCATGTTCCGCACATTGTTTGAACAATTAAAATAAGCTGTCAATGGAAATAAGCTGTCAACTATTTTGAAATGAACAATATAAATTAGTTAATAACTATGTTTGAGAAACTCACATAGCGGTAGAATTGGAAGCGTATCAACAAGGACCCAAATGTCCAAATTGTCTTGGTCGATGTCAGGATCACCAAGATCCATGGTGAAAAACATACCCTCTTGAAAATCGTACATCTTGCAAAGTGCTTCCCAACCCGGGCAACCAAAATGGGACACACTCTCAGAATTGTATAGATTTACCTCAAAATCCATACCATGATGGGTCCTTAGGTTAATTTTCTTTGTTTCATTCCTCTCATGATCTTCAAAATCCATCCTCTCCAAGACATAGCGTCTTGCATGGCATGGGATAAGCTATTCGAATTGTAAAAGACAAAAATTACACGTTGAAGTAGTAGAAGTTGAGCTTAATTACGAAAAAACACTTTGCGTTGTAGCTTACTGTATCACAATCGAAGGCCTCCTCGAGCTTAATGCTGAAGCGCCGATCTTCGTCCAGGTGAGGCCTGTCGCAGAAACCCCGGTCGTCGTGGCACCAGGACCACTCCCTCGGGAGACTTTCGTCGTCCGAGTACGACATTTCCTATGTTCATAATTCAAATATTAAACTTGTACAATTAAATATATGTACTAAACGAGTACGACATTACACCCCACGGCAACAGTCGGGATTCTTCGGCCTCAACAGACTTAAAGTCAACCCGAAATATCATTTAATTATCTTTCTAGAAAATCCAGGCCACTCGATATTTCCTACATATTTTTGCACAAGTCATGCCAAAATTCACGGAAAATTCCGGCATGACCTTTGCTAAAACAAGACATATCGAGCGCCTAAAATTTGCCGTAACGGAAATTAATCAACACTCCGGCAAAACATAGGCCACTCAGAGTAACATGAACATGACCGGCCACTTGGGCAACCACATATCCTATTTGAGCAACACAAGATATACATGTTTTTACCTACACCATATCTTATAGGACCCATATTGACATGGAGATTTGGCTGGTCTCACCTCGAGGTCGGAGGGGGTCGGTGACGGGGACGACGGCGGGGATGATGGAGGGGCTCCTTGATTTCTGCAAAAACAAAAGCCCTATAAATAAAACCCTAGCGAACATCGATGCGGGAATAATTGCTTAAACTAAAAAAATAACAACAAATATGACATGTTCAACTAGTTTTATTAATTCAAATAGTTCTTACTAAATATAAACTTACTATAAATATAAATAAACTAAAAATAAAGTAGTTCAACTAGTTATATTAATTTTCTTACTAAAAATACATTAGTTCTATTAATTCAACTAGTTCTTACTAAAACTAAACTAGTTCAATTAGTTTATTAATTTACTTACTAATTATTTTAAACACGTACTAAAATAGTAAAAAAACTACATTATACAAAGTAGGGAGGAGGGGAAGGGAGGCGGAAGAGAGAGGAGGAGGGGAAGGAGGCCGGTGGGATCGGAGGAGGGAGGGAGCGGCCAGAGGAGGAGGAGGGAGGGGGCGGGGGGAGGAGGGGGAGGGGGCGGCCGGAGGAGGAGGGAGAGGGGCGGTGGGAGGAGGGCGACCAAAGGAGGAGGGAGTACCTCGGCGAGGAGTAGCGCGGCGGCGGCGGACCACGTATAGGTTCGACGCGGGCGAGAGCGACTGAGAGGGAGTGAGTGTCCAGGGTGAACCGCTCCAGGATAAGGTAAGTAAGTAGTAGCGCGTTTCAGAGAAACGCGCTACTGCTACGGGCCGTAGCAGTAGCGCTGGTCAGCGGTACGCGCTACTGCTAAGTGGGGCTAGCCATCTGCGCCCAGTACAAATATAGCAGCAACACGGTTTCGCGGAACGCACTACTGCTAAAGTAGTAGCAGCAGCGTGGTTTATTTAAAAACTCTACTACTAACTAGCAGTAGCGAACTGTTTTGTCCAGCGCTACTGCTAAGATTCTATGTATAAGGTTTTCCCTAGTAGTGTAAGTGTGCACATCTTAATTCTTGGCAACTTTTTCCTCACCTCGAATTCAGATTCCAATTCCTTTGTTCTTTTTACTTCCACCGTCCTCTCAAAATGCATTGATGGAGTCCTGGATTAGGGGATCTCTGGACAGCCGGACTATATCTTTGGCCGGACTGTTGGACTATGAAGATACAAGATTCAAGACTTCGTCTCGTGTTCGGATGGGACTCTACTTGGCTTGGAAGGCAAGCTAGGCAATATGGATATGTATATCTCCTCCCTTGTAACCGACCTTGTGTAACCCTAGCCCCCTCCAGTGTCTATATAAACCGGAGGGTTTTAGTCCGTAGGACAACATACAATCATACCATAGGCTAGCTTCTAGGGTTTAGCCTCTCTGATCTCGTGGTAGATCAACTCTTGTAATACTCATATCATCAAGAACAATCAAGCAGGATGTAGGGTATTACCTCCATCAAGAGGGCCCGAACCTGGGTAAACATCGTGTCCCCTGCCTCCTGTTACCATCCGCCTTAGACGCACAGTTCGGGACCCCCTATCCGAGATCCGCTGGTTTTCACACCGACATTGGTGCTTTCATTGAGAGTTCCACTGGGTCGTCATCATAAGGAGGATGACTCGTCTTGTTGTCAAGGACAACATCACCTCTAGGGGAGCCCTGGCTGTAGGCCAAACTCTCCGACTAGGCGGCTTCGTCATGAACGCCCGCTCGGCCGCTGCACCGACGATGACTTCTCGGGTCATCGAAAATAGCCTCCACATCGGCTCGAAATTTGCCGAGCAGATGGATCCAATAGAGCTCTCCTCTTTGAACGAGCTCTTGGATCGCATCGCCGCTCTGGGAGTCACTACGGACTACGATCGGATTGGGCTTAAACCCGACCAAAGGGAGATTAACTCTCCGCCAGCCACCCATCAGATAGCGGTGGTGGAGGAGCAATGCGATGATTCTCCCTCTATCCTGAGGACGAGCTATGTCCGGATTCCCGAGCTCTTCGAGTCGGATACTCGCTCACGGGAGGACACCGCCTTAACCCTGAACCCAGAATCAGGCCGCATACCGAACCCACGGGCAACATCTCGGAGCCCGAACTCCCAAGATCAGAAACTCCCCTGCCCCGGGATCACAGATTGGGTCAAGGTCTGGACTTGAATCCACCCACCCACCCAGATACAAACGATCTTTCCCACATTAGGCAAGCGCCCCAAGAGACAGTACATCACTATTGTGCCAGATTCCTCCTTGTAATGAACAAGATCAAGGACTGTCACGAGGAAGACACAATTTCGTTCGTTTGCAACAATTGCACGGACAAGGGAATCCTCAACGCCATAAGTCGCCGTGACATAACACACTTCACTGACTTGGCGGCCATAGTACGGAAATACTGTGTGATGGAAAGTGCCTGGAAAACCCAAACGCAATTTTGGGATAATCCGGCTCTGACAAAACCCCCAGTCTGAACTAAAAGGGTGTACTCTCATAAGTCGCCTGACTCAATTACAAAGAAGCAAAAGCCCACTACAGGGCATGGAACTGTATTGGAGGGATGGCTTAACGGGCCCTGCAAAATCCATAGTACAGCGGATACCATATCAACACACAACCTTAGAGCATGTTGGGTACTCTGGCAGGTGCCCAAGAGCGGTGAGGATCTCCTCATCCAAAATACCTCAGAGCACCTTCCCATGGATAATAATACAGTATTGACGGTCTTCGAGACCTTCGCCTCAAATAATAGGCGTAAGCGAGCACTCCGCAGCCTTGCCGAAGTCTGCCACGTGGCAACAATAAATCCATGGAGCGACACGACTATTACCTTCAATGCCAGTGACGAACCTAAATTCCGAACAGCCCGAGCACCAGCCGCTTTGGTCCTCAGCCCAATTGTAGACGGCTTTCAGCTCACTAAAGTGCTCATGGACGGCGGCAGCGGATTAAACCTCATTTATGAGGGCACTCTTCAAAAAATGGAAATAGACAACAACCGTATTGAGCAAAGCAGTACGACCTTCCGAGGAATCATCCCCAGTCGGGAGGCATGTTGCGCTGGGAAAATCACACTTGATGTGGTATTCGGCACTCCGGAGAATTACAGGTCCGAAGAAATTACATTCCAAGTGGCCCCGTTCAGTAGCGGATACCACGCCCTTCTAGGGCGGGAGGCATTCACGATTTTTCAAGCCATACCCCATTACGGGTACATGCAGCTCAAAATGCCCGGACCCAATGGAATCCTCACTCTAGTTAGTGACCCGGACATAGCACTCCACCCCGAGAACAAAACAGCCGCACTGGCCCTCGAGGCACTATCCGAAGCCCTTGTGGCGGAGGAGTTAACCGTACTGCGCTCCACGGTGGACAGGGACGACATGATACTAGACAAAAAGATCCAAGTCCACCTCCTTTAAACCAGCGGATGAAATAGTCAAATTCCAAGTCCATCCAACGGACCCCGCAAAAACAGCATCCATCGGGGCACAATTAAACCCCGCTGTTGACGCCACACTACGGGAGTTTCTGCGCGAGAATTGGGACATATTCGCCTGGCATCCTTCAGACATGCCAGGAATCCCACGCAGATTGGCCGAGCATAGCCTTAATATTTTAAAAGGATTCAAGATGGTCAAGCAGACTCTTCGGCGTTTCTCTGAACCTAAGCGACAAGCCATGGGAGAGGAGCTAGCCAAGCTACTGGAAGCCGGATTCATTAGAGGAATAAAACATTCGGACTGGCTAGCAAACCTGGTGATGGTACCAAAGAAGGACAAATCCTGGCGCCTATGCGTCGACTTCAAAGACCTTAATAAGGCTTGCCCAAAGGATCCCTTCCCACTCCCTCGCATCGGTCAAATCATCGACGCTACCGCAGGACACGAATCATTGTTCTTCCTTGACGCATACTCCGGTTACCACCAAATTAAGATGGCAGAGTCTAATCAAGCCGCAACGGCATTTATCACGCCATACGGCCCTTTCTGTTTTAACACAATGCCCTTTGGGCTCAAAAACGCCGGCGCGACATATCAGTGGATGATCCAGACATGTCTGGAAAAGCAGATCGGCAAGACTGTGGAGGCATATGTAGATGATGTGGTCATTAAAACTAGACATGTCGACTCCTTAATAGACGACTTGAGGCTCACGTTCGCCAATCTCCAAACATACGACATTAAGCTCAATCCGGAAAATTGTGTTTTCGGTGTCCCCGCCGGAAAGCTCCTGGGCTTCATCGTCTCCAGTAGAGGAATTGAAGCAAATCTGGCTAAAATACGAGCTCTGTCGCAGTTGGCTATCCCAACTGACCTCAAGCAAATCTAGAAATTAACTGGATGTGTGGCGGCTTTAAGCTGCTTTATCTCCCGATTAGGAGAAAAGGCACTCCCCCTTTATCGCCTTCTTCAGTGCACCGAACACTTCGAGTGGACGGACGCAGCCACGGCCGGACTGGAAGAAATAAAAGCCATCCTGGCCACCAACCCAATCTTGGCCGCGCCAACTATTGGCGAACCAATGCTATTATATATAGCGGCAACTCACCAAGTTGTAAGCGTAGTGCTCGTCGTCAAACGAGAGATGGACGAACATAAATTCCCACTTCAAAAGTCGGTATATTATGTATCCATCGTCCTCACTCCATGCAAATCACGGTACCCACATTATCAAAAGATAGCATACACGGTATTCATGGCATCCCGGAAATTACGACATTACTTTCAAGAGTGTTCAATTACGGTGACCTCCGAAGTACCACTCAACGACATAATAAACAACCGCGATGCCACGGGCCGGATTGCCAAATGGGCTATCGAGCTCCTCCCGTTCGACATAACATATAAACCACGACGAGCCATTAAGTCGCAAGTACTGGCCGATTTCGTAGTCGAATGGACAGAAGCCGAACTCCCTAAAGAGTACGTCGCATACTCTAATTGGATCATGCACTTCGACGGCTCTAAAATGCTGGCTGGTCTGGGGTCTGGCATCGTCCTGACGTCCCCCACCGGAGATACAGTGCAATACGTACTCCAAATACTATATACAGACTCCAATAACGCAGCCGAATATGAGGCCCTATTACACGGTCTCCGGATGGCAGTCTCCATGGGCATTCAACGCCTGGAGGTGCGTGGGGACTCGAACCTCGCAATATCCCAAATAAATGGAGACTTCGATGCCAAGGATCCAAAAATGGCGTCATATCGCAATGCCATACTCAAAATGTCAGCTCGGTTTGAGGGGCTTGAATGCCACCATGTGGCTCGGGAAAAGAACCAGGCAGCGGACATCCTTGCCCGTATCGGCGCTAAACGCGACCCTGTCCCACCGAACATCTTCCTGGAAAAACTATTTAAACCATCCGTGGTATGGGAAGGGGACACCAGCAACAATAGTCTGGATCCGGCCACAACCCCAGATACCGAACACTCTGACACAATCGAAGGCTCGGCCATCGAAATAACACCTTCAGCCCACGTAATAATGGACGTTATCACCCCGTGGACAGAACCATTCCTGGCCTACCTAACCAGGCAGGAATTACCCGAGGACCAAAATGAGGCACGCTGCATGGTGCGGCGATCTAAAGCCTACAAGGTCCACGAGGGAGAGCTTTATAAGAAAAGCACTACCGGAGTCCTTCAAAGGTGCATCTCCGAAGAGGAAGGGCGGAAGCTTTTGGCAGAAATCCATGCCGAACTCGGCGGCCATCACGCCACAGCCCGGGCCCTTGTAAGCAAGGCCTTCCGTACATGTTTTTATTGGCTGACGACCTGGGCAGATGCGCAGCATCTGGTCCAGCATTGCGTTGGTTGCCAGCTATTTGCAAAGCAAAGCCATATGCCGCCTACCGCTCTCCAAACAATCCCCATTACTTGGCCCTTTGCGGTCTGGGGGCTTGATATGGTCGGACCCCTTAATGGGGGAACCCATAAGAAAAAATACTTATTGGTCATGGTGGACAAATTCACCAAATGGATAGAAGCCAAACCTGTCAAAACGGCTGAATCCGGACCGGTGATAGACTTCATATCCGGGGTTGTACACCATTACGGCATCCCTCACAGCATCATCACTGACAACGGCATGAATTTTACAACCGGCGAGGTGAAACTTTGGTGCAGCAACATGGGCATCAAGCTCGATTATGCTTCTGTCTATCACCCGCAAACTAACGGTCAAGTCGAAAGAGCGAATGGTCTTATCATGAGCGGCATTAAACCCAGATTAGTGCAGTCCTTAAAGGAATCAAACACGCACTGGGTAGAGGAGCTCGACTCCGTACTATGGGGGCTGCGGACCACGCCGAACCGCACTACCAGATAGCACCTCACTTGTTACCTGTGCTCTTGCTTCAGTCATTTTTTTGTAATCATATTCCTATATACTGGGCATCATTCTGTATTGCCAGTGATTTCTATTAATCACCATTTTAAGAATCATTGCTTGATATACTGGTCTTTTATATGTACCATCTTATTTATCATCTGAAAGCATATTCTACATTACCTTTTGTCTGATGTAGCACTACAATTTTTTTACTGTACATTGATTTATATCTGAAAACTTTAATTATGCTTTGTTTTATATTTCCAGTTCTTTCAATCAATCACCTTTGTAAGACCCACTGCTTGACCCATTTGATACTAAGATCTCAGAGCATATTTTACATTTCTTTTTTCTCATGTACTCTCTCCGTCCCAAAATAAGTGACTTACTGTACATTGCTATATATCTGAATTTTCTTCATTGTGTTTAATTATGGAAAGTACCTTCTTTAACTAAGCGAACAACCTTTCACTAGTAGAAAACAGGGCTTTGGTCGAGGCCGGCTCAGCGCATTAGTCCCGGTTCAGTCCAGAACCGGGACCAATATGGGCATTGGTCCCGGTTCGTGAGCCCAGGGGGCCGGCCGGGCCACGTGGGCCATTGGTCCCGGTTGGTGGGATGAACCGGGACCAATGGGCCTCGCTCCTGGCCCACCACCATTGGTCCCGGTTGGTGGCTTGAACCGGGACCAAAGGCTCCCCGTTAGTCCCGGCTCATGCCACCAACCGGGACCAATGAGGTGCCTATATATACCCCTCGCTCGCGAGCAGAGCACCCCAGTGCTCTGTTTTCTCTGGCCGAGGGGGAGAGGGCTTTGTGGTGCTCTAGCTCACCTCCTATGCACATGAGGTGTTCGATGGAATGCCCGAGCCACACTACTTAAGCTTTCTCCTCACGAAGCTCGACCTCCAAGCTCCATTTTCCTCGAGATTTGTCTAGATTTAGCGGTCCGTCACGCCCCGTCCCCGTCTTCACCGCCGTCGATCACCCGCGCCGATCTCATCACCGACACCACCGTGGTGAGCCTCTTGTTCTTATCTTCTTTCTGAAAGGAAAAATATTCTTACTTGTATGTTTAGATAGATACTTGTATCATTTTCTTACATTTATTATTGCATCTTATATAGTGCGATGGTTTTGGTATCCGCCCCCGTCGGCCCTCATCCTGTCTATGATTCGGATGTGGTATGTATATTATCTTTATAACTATTGTTCATTTATTGTTTATGAAAATTATGCCGACCAACGTGACATAGATTTTATTTATCTAGGATGTATGTGAATCGGAAATGCCAACCGACCCTATTGTCGAGAGGTTAAATTTAGTTGAAGAAGAAAACAATTTGTTGAAGGAAAAAAATTGAGGAGGAGAAGATGATATTGGAGTTGCATGTTGCGGATGTCGTCGATGATCACAAGATCAAGATGGATGCAATGCGCTTGAAGATTAGAAAGATTAGAAAATATGCCATTCATACCGAGGCTTGGTATCATTATGCCGTTGGATCAATTGTTACCTTGGTTGCGATTATGATCGCATTTGTTTTCGCATTGAAATGTTTTACATAGTTTCAATGTATGGTTTAATTAATTAGATGCTCTGGAGAGCTATATGTTGTTAGATGAGAACTATGTATGCACTTTGGTTTTAATGTGATGATGAACTTCTATTAATTTGGACACTTAATTATATATAATGCATGCAGATGAACCGGCAATGGATGTACGGTGACAGACACACCCGCGAGTACATTAAGGGCATGCATGAGTTTCTCGATGCGGCTGAGGCAAACAAGCAGAATGGTTTTATGTGTTGTCCATGCACTGAATGTGGGAATACGAGGTCTTACTCTAAACGGAAAATCCTTCACTCCCACCTGCTTTACAAGGGTTTCATGCCACACTATAATGTTTGGACGAGGCACGGAGAAATAGGGGTTATGATGGAAGACGGCGAAGAAGAAGACTACGATGACAACTATGTGCCCCCTGAATACGGTGATGCTGCAACGGGGGGAGCTGGTGAAGATCAAGAGGAACCAGACGATGTGCCTAATGATGCTGCAACGGGTGAAGCTGCTGAAGATCAAGAGGAACCAGACGATGTGCCCGATGATGATGATCTCCGCCGGGTCATTGTCGATGCAAGGACGCAATGCGAAAGTCAAAAGGAGAAGCTGAAGTTCAATCGCATGTTAGAGGATCACAAAAAAGGGTTATACCCCAATTGCGAAGATGGAAACACAAAGCTCGGTACCGTACTGGAATTGCTGCAGTGGAAGGCAGAGAATGCTGTGGCTGACAAAGGATTTGAGAAGCTATTGAAAATATTGAAGAAGAAGCTTCCAAAGGATAACGAATTGCCCGACAGTACATACGCAGCAAAGAAGGTCGTATGCCCTCTAGGATTGGAGGTGGAGAAGATACATGCATGCCCTAATGACTGCATCCTCTACCGCGGTGCATACAAGGATCTGAACACATGCCCGGTATCCGGTGCATTGCGGTATAAGATCAGACGAGATGACCCTGGTGATGTTGACGGCGAGCCCCCCAGGAAGAGGGTTCCTCCGAAGGTTATGTGGTATGCTCCTATAATACCACGGTTGAAACGTCTGTTCAGAAACGAAGAGCATGCTAAGTTGATGCGATGGCACAGTGAGAACCGAAAGAAAGATGGGAAGTTGAGAGCACCCGCTGACGGGTCGCAGTGGAGAAAAATCGAGAGAAAGTACTGGGATGAGTTTGCAAAGGACCCAAGGAATGTATGGTTTGCTTTAAGCGCGGATGGCATTAATCCTTTCGGGGAGCAGAGCAGCAATCACAGCACTTGGCCCGTGACTCTATGTATGTATAACCTTCCTCCTTGGATGTGCATGAAGCGGAAGTTCATTATGATGCCAGTTCTCATCCAAGGCCCTAAGCAACCCGGCAACGAAATTGATGTGTACCTAAGGCCATTAGTTGAAGAACTTTTACAGCTGTGGAATGAAAATGGTGTACGTACGTGGGATGAGCACAGACAGTAGGAATTTAACCTTAAGGCGTTGCTGTTCGTGACCATCAACGATTGGCCCGCTCTCAGTAACCTTTTAGGACAGACAAACAAAGGATACCACGCATGCACGCACTGTTTAGATGACACTGAAAGTATATACCTGGACAAATGCAGGAAGAATGTGTACCTGGGCCATCATCGATTTCTTCCGACCAACCATCAATGTCGAAAGAAAGGCAAGCATTTCAAAGGCGAGGCAGATCACCGGAAGAAGCCCGCCATGCGCACCGGTGATCACGTGCTTGCTATGGTCAATGATTTACACTACGTAATCTTTGGAAAGGGTCCCGGTGGACTAGCTGTTCTGAATGATGCTGAGGGACACACGCCCATGTGGAAGAAGAAATCTATATTTTGGGACCTACCCTACTGGAAAGACCTAGAGGTCTGCTCCTCAATCGACGTGATGCACGTGACGAAGAACCTTTGCGTGAACCTGCTAGGCTTCTTGGGCGTGTATTGGAAGACAAAAGATACACCTGAGGCACGGGAGGACCTGCAACGTTTGCACGAAAAAGACGGCATGCCTCCGAAGCAGTATAAAGGTCCTACCAGCTACGCTCTTACGAAAGAAGAGAAATAAATCTTCTTTGAATGCCTGCTCAGTATGAAGGTCACGACTGGCTTCTCGTCGAATATAAAGGGAATAATAAATATGCCATAGAAAAAGTTTCAGAACCTTAAGTCTCATGACTGCCACGTGATTATGACGCAACTGCTTCCGGTTGCATTGAGGGGGCTTCTACCGGAAAACGTCCGATTAGCCATTGTGAAGCTATGTGCATTCCTCAATGCAATCTCTCAGAAGGTGATCGATCCAGAAATCATACCAAGGCTAAGGAGTGATGTGGCGCAATGTCTTGTCAGTTTCGAGCTGGTGTTCCCACCATCCTTCTTCAATATCATGACGCACGTCCTAGTTCATCTAGTCGACGAGATTGTCATCCTGGGGCCCGTATTTCTACACAATATGTTCCCCTTTGAGAGGTTCATGGGAGTCCTAAAGAAATATGTCCGTAACCGCGCTAGGCCAGAAGGAAGCATCTCCATGGGCCATCAGACAGAGGATGTTATCGGGTTTTGTGTTGACTTCATTCCTGGCCTTAAGAAGATAGGTCTCCCTAAATCGCGGTATGAGGGGAGACTGATTGGAAAAGGCACTCTTGGAAGAGACTCAATAATATGCAGGGACGGATATTCTTGGTCTCAAGCACACTACACAGTTCTACAGAACTCTACCTTGGTGACCCCGTATGTCGATGAACACAAGAACAGTCTGCGCTCCAAACACCCGGAGCAGTGCGACGACTGGATTACATGTGAACACATCAGGACTTTCAGCAGTTGGTTGGAAACACGTCTCAGAGGTGACAACACTGTTTGTGATGGGCTGTACTTGTTGTCCAGGGGACCATCTTTGACTTTATTGACTTACAAAGGATACGAGATAAATGGGAATACATTTTACACAATCGCCCAAGATCAAAAGAGCACCAACCAAAACAGCGGTGTCCGCTTTGATGCAGCAACCGAGAGCGGAAAGGACACATATTATGGTTACATAGTGGACATATGGGAACTTGACTACGGACATGATTTTAAGGTCCCTTTGTTTAAGTGCAAATGGGTCAATCTGTCAGGCGGCGGGGTACAGGTAGACCCACAGTATGGAATGACAACAGTGGATCTGAAAAATCTTGGGTACACTAACGAACCGTTCGTCCTAGCCAATGATGTGGCACAGGTTATCTATGTGAAGGACATGTCTACCAAACCGAGAAAAAGAAAAGATAAGGAAGCGAATACATCATACGATGAGCCAAAGCGCCACATACTTCTTTCAGGAAAAAGGGACATCCTGGGAGTGGACGGCAAGACAGACATGTCTGAAGATTATGAAAAGTTTCATGAAATTCCTCCCTTCAATGTCAAGTCTGACCCAAGCATCCTGATAAACGATGAAGATTATCCATGGTTACGGCGCAATAAGCAAATGACACAAGCGAAGAAAAAGTGAAGACTTTCTCCCGCAACTATTATGATGATACCATGCCAACTTTGTAACACACGAACATGCTACCATTGTCCGTTTTGTACATGCACATGCTATGTGGGTGAAATTATGGTACCATCCCAACTTTCAACTTTTTCAGAGTTCATTTGAAAGTGATTGTCCATTTTGTACACGAAGTGCATCAAGTTTTCTCTATAAGCGCATCTATTCTCATTTTTTAGTAAGTTAATCACAAACTTGTGATTCAAACAATTTTCAAAGAATTCAAATTTTAACTATTCAAATTTGAAAACTAATGGCACTAACAGAAAGTTTATAATTTTTCTAAAACTAATGGCACTAACAGAAAGTTTATAATTTTGCTAACCTAAAAGCAAACCGAATTAAAAATTAAAGCAAAAAACAAAAGAAAATAAATAATGCAAAAAAAATCAAAAAAAAGGAAAAAACTATTTTTATAGTAAAGTTAATCACAAAATAAAATAAATAAAGCAACAAAGAAAACAAAAAAACTAAAAAAGTGTTTTCAAATTTGAAAACTAATGGCACTAACAGAAAGTTTATAATTTTTCTAAAACTAATGGCACTAACAGAAAGTTTATAATTTTGCTAACCTAAAAGCAAACAGAATTAAAAATTAAAGCAAAAAACAAAAGAAAATAAATAATGCAAAAAACAAATCAAAAAACAGGGAAAAACTATTTTTATAGTAAAGTTAATCACAAAATAAAATAAATAAAGCAACAAAGAAAACAAAAAAACTAAAAAAGTGTTTTCAAATTTGAAAACTAATGGCATTAACAAAAAGTTTATAATTTTTCTAAAACTAATGGCACTAACAGAAAGTTTATAATTTTGCTAACCTAAAAGCAATCAAAATTAAAAATTAAAGCAAAAAACAAAAGAAAATAAATAATGCAAAAAACAAATCAAAAAATAGGAAAAAACTATTTTTATAGTAAAGTTAATCACAAAATAAAATAAATAAAGCAACAAAGAAAACAAAAAAACTAAAAAAGTGTTTTCAAATTTGAAAACTAATGGCATTAACAAAAAGTTTATAATTTTTCTAAAACTAATGGCACTAACAGAAAGTTTATAATTTTGCTAACCTAAAAGCAAACAGAATTAAAAATTAAAGCAAAAAAAAAAGAAAATAAATAATGCAAAAACAAATCAAAAAACAGGAAAAAACTATTTTTATAGTAAAGTTAATCACAAAATAAAATAAATAAAGCAACAAAGAAAACAAAAAAAAACAAAAAAAGTGTTTTCAAATTTGAAAACTAATGGCATTAACAAAATGTTTATAATTTTTCTAAAACTAAAAGCATAAAGAATTAAAAAATAAAGCAAAAAACAAAAGAAAAATAAATAAAGCAACAAAAAAACAAAAAAATGCCACCTACTGGGCCACCACGGCCTGAATACGACTAGAAACCCTACCATGTGCCAGGATTCAGGCCCGCAGTAGGCCCAGTAGTTCCACAGGCATTGCAGTGACAGATTAGGCCCGAAAGCCTGCAGTTGAGAGGAGCGCGGGAGTGTGGGCGCAGCAGCGCTTATAAACCACTCCCGAGCCCTCTCAACTAGCGAGGTGGGACTAAACTTTTGGGCGCGGGGCAGCACAAAGCCATTGGTCCCGGTTGGTGCCACCAACCGGGACCATAGGCCTCTGCTTCCCGCCCTTTCGGCTGCTGAAAAGAGACCTATGGTCTCGGTTGGTGGCACCAACCGGGACTAAAGGTGGCATTGGTCCCGGTTGGTGCCACGAACCGGGACCAATACTCTGTGTATATAAGCAGGACTTAGGAAATTTTCAGTTTCTCATTGACCATTTGCCCCCGACGCCGCCAGGCTGCCCGTGCTCGCCGTCGCCGTCGCCCCGCGCCCCTGCCCCGTGCTCGCCATCGCCGCCCGCTCCTCGTCGCCGTCGCCCTGCCCCTGCCCCGTCCCGCCCCCGCGCGCCGGCGCCCTCGCCGCCCCCGCTGTCGCATCGAGCTCCCCTGCTCACGCGCGTCGCCCCGCGCCCCGAGCCCCTGCCACGGACTCGCCGTCGCCGCCCGCCCCTGCCCCGACGCGCGCCGCCCCGGCCCGCCCCTGTCGCCGTCGCCCGCGCCCCTGCCCCGACGCGTGCCGCCCCGGCCCGCCCTCGCCGTCGCCTGCGCCCCTGCCCGCCTCCTCAGCTTGGTCCGGACGCCGGCGCCCTCCCTTTGCAATTTTTTTCCATATATATGCTTGTTATATATATATATATTCTTGTTTTTTATATATACATATGCTTGTTTATATATATATATATGTAATGATTTTTTATAGAATATGATGTTTTTTTCATAGATGATCACATATATGATGTATGCACGAATGTGGATGAAATATAATGTTTTTTTGTTCATAGAACATGATGTTTTTTAATTCACATATTTTTTTGTTCATGAGAGAGGCGGGGACGTTGAGGGATCATAGATGTATTTTTTCAGAATTTTCTATCATGCATAGACGGATTTTAGACCACGGGAGCACCCCCTCTCTATCGTTGCAAAATTTGCTAAGTGATATTAAGAAGGAAGGAAAAGAAGTATAGGAAAGAAAGAAAATAAGAAGAGGAAAGAAAGAAGAAGAGGAGAGGAAGAAGAGGAGAAATAAATAAGAAGAAGAAAAAAGAAAAAAAAGAAGAGGAGAAGAAGAAAGGAATAGTGGAGAAGAAGAGAAAATAGAATATATTCTATTTTTTCTTCTTCTCCACTATTCCTTTCTTCTTCTCCTCTTTTTCTTCTTCTTTTTTTATTCGATCTTCTCCTCTAGCTATTCCTTTCTTCTTCTCCTCTTTCTTCTTCTTCTTCTTCTTAATTTTTATCGGGAACGAGGGTGTCGAGGATCGCCGAGGGGTCGAGGGTCGGGAACTAGGGTAGAGGGTCGAGGGTCGTTAAGGGGTCAAGGGTCGAGGGTTTCAGGGTCGAGGGTTCGAGGGTTCTATAGGGTCAAGGGATCGAGGGTCGAGGGTTCCAGGGTCGTCTAGGGGTCGAGGGTTCCAGGGTCGTCGAGGGTTCGAGGGGTCGAGGATCGCCGAGGGGTCGAGAGAGGTTTCCTAGTGTCAAATTATTGAAGAAATCCATGGCTTCATCATTAGCCGGAAGTAACCAGGGCATGACGAAGTCCTCCAAAGTTATTTTGGAATGGTGTCCCGGATAGGATAATTTGCCTTTTTGTATGAATTTCAGCAAAGGCCTTCCAAATAACGATATTTGGAAGGTTCTTGCTGAACTTTGTACCAAAAAGCGAATTATCCTATCTAGGACTCCGTTCCAAAATAACTTTGGAGAGCTTCATACCATCATGCACCTGTTACTTTCGCCTAATGATGAAGACATGGTTTTGTTGAATCCTTTGACACTAGGCAACCTCCCGACGCCTCGGGGATCCTCTCGAACATGAGAGGAAGAAGAGGGTCGCCGAGGGGTCGAGGGTTCCAGGGTCGTCGAGGGTTCGAGGGGTCGAGGATCGCCGAGGGGTCGAGAGAGAGAGATTTCCTAGTGTCAAAGTATTGAGAAAATCCATGGCTTCATCATTAGCCGAAAGTAACCAGGGCATGACGAAGTCCTCCAAAGTTATTTTGGAATGGTGTCCCGGATAGGATAATTTGCCTTTTTGTATGAATTTCAGCAAAGGCCTTCCAAATAACGATATTTGGAAGGTTCTTGCTAAACTTTGTACCAAAAAGCAAATTATCCTATCTAGGACTCCGTTCCAAAATAACTTTGGAGAGCTTCGTACCATCATGCACCTGTTACTTTCGCCTAATGATGAAGACATGGTTTTGTTGAATCCTTTGACACTAGGCAACCTCCCGACCCCTCGGCGATCCTCTCGAACATGAGAGGAAGAAGAGGATCGCCGAGGGGTCGAGGGTTCCAGGGTCGTCGAGGGTTCGAGGGGTCGAGGATCGCCGAGGGGTCGAGAGAGAGATTTCCTAGTGTCAAAGTATTGAAGAAATCCATGGCTTCATCATTAGCCAGAAGTAACCAAGGCATGACGAAGTCCTCCAAAGTTATTTTGGAATGGTGTCCCGGATAGGATAATTTGCCTTTTTGTATGAATTTCAGCAAAGGCCTTCCAAATAACGATATTTGGAAGGTTCTTGCTGAACTTTGTACCAAAAAGCGAATTATCCTATCTAGGACTCCGTTCCAAAATAACTTTGGAGAGCTTCGTACCATCATGCACCTGTTACTTTCGCCTAATGATGAAGACATGGTTTTGTTGAATCCTTTGACACTAGGCAACCTCCCGACCCCTCGGCGATCCTCTCGAACATGAGAGGAAGAAGAGGATAAAAAAGAAGAGGAAGAAGAAAAAAAAGAGGAGATCTCCTCTTTTTTTCTTCTTCTTCCTCTTTTTTTATCAGGAACTAGGGTCGTCGAGGGATATAGATGTAGTGTCGTCGTTGTCGATATATACCCCCTCCTGATAGCTTCAACACGTGGGGGGGGGGTCTATATTACCCCCTCCTTGAAGCGTTCTCGAGGCCACCCCAAACCCTTGAAGCGTTGTCGAGGCCACCCCAAACCCTAGAGAAGCAGCGTCGAGGCCACTAATTAATATATATGATTCCTTACTATGATTAGGTAGCTAGTTCTACGTTTGCCACTAATATATCCATCTGTCATATTTGAATAATAATTGCCATGTTGTAAATATTTGTAGAAACTATGGACACCGCCCGAGACGAAGCAAAAGAAGCGTTGTTGAGGGACATAATCGCAGAAGGAAGTGATGCCGTCTCGTTGTTTCTCAACGACACCGATGGTCTGGAAGGAGAGGGTGAAGAAGCTGGCTACGGTGACCTAATACCGGTGCAAGAAGAAGAACATGAGGACGGCTCTGGTGACCCAATGCCGGTGCAAGAAGGAGACCGTGATGATGGCTCCGGTGACCGAACCGAGTCCGGCCAGGTATATATATTAGTTAAGCCTGTGCTGACTAGCTGATTGATGCATTCATTGTTTTGGTATGTACACATATTAATTAAGTCTTTGTTCTTTTTTCTAGCCCTCCGGATCGAGCACAACTTCGGTAAAGAGACGAGGCCCGAAGAAAAAGTTGAGCTCGGATGAAAAGTTTGAGATCATAGCAATGGCGCCCGACGGCCAACCGATTGAACCCATCCGAACAAAGAACACATTTGTTGCTCAGTGCGGGGTTCTGGTTAGGGACAAGATCCCGATAAGCATCCAGCAATGGTTTAAGCCGGCTACAGAAGACCCTGAGGTGTCTTATGTCAATGATATGCAGAAAAATGATCTTTGGACTGAGCTGAAGTCAAATTTCACCCTACCGCCAGAGGATAATCCAGAGAACCCAGTTAAAGAGCAATTAATCAAGTCTTTTGCTCTTAAGAGGATGGCAGAACTATTCAGGAGGTGGAAGAAAGAGCTGAATAAGTTTGTCGAAAATAATGAGACACCAGAATTCAAGGGCAGATATGAGAAGATCAGAGATCACTGGCCCGCATTTGTGGCCCACAAGACATCGGAAAAGAGTAAGAAGATGTCGGCGACAAACAAGCAAAATGCTGCGAAGAAGAAGCTTCACCATCGCACGGGGTCAGGTGGCTACCTCGTAGCCCGGCCTAAGTGGGCCAAGACTGAGAATGATCTGGTTGATAAAGGGATCGAACCAGAGACAATTAGCTGGCCAGACCGTTGCCGGACTTGGTTCTTCGGGGCTGGCGGAACCTTGGACCCTGTAACAGGGAAGTGCATTTGGACGAACGATCAAATGGACATACCAGTCAGGAAGCTTAAGCAGTATATCGAAGCAGCGCAGCAAGGGAAGTTCTTTCCAGACAGAGAGAACGACGAGCTCACAATGGCCCTCGGGAATCCTGAGCACCCTGGACGGACACGAGGCACGCCAGGCTCCATTCCGTGGAAGGTTGGGTTTCCGGACGCAGGCGGTTACAAATCCCATGAGAGGAGGAAAAAAGTGCAGCAGACCCAAATGCAGGCGCTGCAAGCAAGGGTAGACGCGATAGAGGAACGAGAAGCAAATCGCAGCAAACGTACTGCCGAAGCTTCCCCCGAAGCTACCCCGCCATCTCAGCGCAGAAGCAGCGTGGCTTCCACCGAGCTGCTTCAGCCGGAGCATGCCTTGGTGGCTCCTGCCAGCTATCCGGTGGATGCTATCACGGAGTCTCAAAATTGCCACCTTATGACGCAATGGATGAATTTGAAGGTCAAGGCAGCTGTTGGCTCTGTTTATCCTACTGAACCCGGCGCAACTTTTCACTGCCGGCCGATTCCAGAAGGATATGCTAGGGTGATGGTGGATGAAATAACGGAGGGATTTGAGGACCTCCAGCTTGTCCACCCTACCGGTGAAGGGGAGACTCGGCTGGGGTCTGCTCTGAAGACTCCATGCCTATGGCGGAAGGAGCTCATCAACCTTCCGAACTGGACACCTCCGCCTCCTCCTCCTCCTCCGGCGAGTCAGGGCACTCCGCCTCCTCCACCGCCTCCTCCTCCGGCGAGTGACGATCAGGGCCCTCGGCTGGCTCCTTCTCCGGCGCGTGGCGGCACTCCGCCTGCGCCGGCGCGCCCGAGAAGCCAGCCTCCTCCTTCTCCGCCTCGTCAGTAAGGGCGGAAGAGACCCGCCGCCGCTCCGGCAGCTGCTCCGGCGCGTCGTAGTCCTTCTCCTCCGCCTCGTAAGCAAGTAAAGAAGACAACCGCTTCATCTGCTCGGCCGGCATCTAGCAGTACAACCAGAGGCGGGAGGACATACAAATTCGGTCCTTCTCTGAAGAGTCCACAGAAGTTACCATACGAGAGGACCCCGGAGGAGAACGCGAAGATCGCGCGAACCGAAGTGGATGACTGCTTTCAAGGGTTGAAAGCATAGAGACATCCACCTCCGGAGGAGAAGGTAGATCCGGTGAAAGTGAAGCGCACTCTGTCTGCCCTGGCAAAACCACCCAAGTCTCCGCCGAAAGGCAACTATGAGCGCATTATTGCAAAGACATGGGCCGAAGCGGAGCGGTCGGGAAGTACAGTCAGTGATCAAAGGCTGAAAGAACGACGAGCAGCTGGGAAACAAATTGCCCAGCTCGGCGAACAAGTGAAGCAATCGTGCCCCCCGCTCAAGGTGCCTAGCGACATCGTCGATCCGAGGATGGTGCCCGGTTATGGCAATGTTGATGATTACCTGCCCGACGATGTACATTATGATCCCATGTAGGTGCAGATACACAGATACGAGTACGGGAAGCCTCTCGTCAAAGATGAAAAATCTTTAACAATGATGATGCGAAGATTACATGATTGGTACTTGAAAATCTGCAGAGAGTCTGGGGGGAGGAGTACTTTGTGTGCGAGAGTTAAACCGGAGCATGACCTCGTTGGAATTGAACTGTTGCTTATTCCATTTGAGGAGTTCTATCAGTTTTTCAATCAATTGGCCCTCGATAAAACAACGATCACCTGCTACTGTCTGTAAGTACTACTACTTCTGTCATTAAGTCTCTCTATATAGCTCATCTCTTTCATTGCATGTATTTATAATTATCCTCACTATATTATGCAGATTGAAGATCGCCGAATTGAAGAAAAGACAAATCGGTGATATTGGGTTCGTTAACACATATCTCATAGATGCAACTGAGGTTGAACATCGTCCCGAAGATACCGAGGCCAACTTGCTACGATCATTCAAAAAAAAATGAAAACAAAGATATAATACTCTTTCCTTACAACTTCAAGTGAGTGTTACTGTCTTGTGCATATTCGGTTTCCCTTATATATTAGTCCAGGTTATAGTAATGTAATTGATGAGTTATGCATGCGTGTGCAGTTTCCACTATATTCTCCTAGAGATTAGGCTTGAGCAGGGAGTAGTAACCATCTTGGACTCTAAACGAAAAGATCCCCAGGAGTATGCGGACATGACTGAAATCCTCAAGAAGTAAGTTAAATCGATCATTATCCACCATATCAGCAACTTTGTTCATTTCTTGATATCAAGTAATTGTTTTCTTTGTCCGGCAGGGTTTGGAGAAAATTCACCAGAAAAGTTCCGGGACTGCCGAAGGAGCTGGAATTTAGACACCTGAAAGTAAGTATTGTAGTAGCATGTTCCGCGCATCTCCTAGTGATTCAAGCGCTAGTTTCATCAATACCATTTAGCACTCTTGCTTATCAGTTTGATTGACCTCTATTTCTTGTAAAGTGGTTGTGACAGGAACAAGGGAATGATTTCTGTGGATACTACGTCTGCGAGTCCATCCGCCACACGACCTGTGAGCGGGGCGGGTACTCTGACGAACAATATGAAGTACGTAAATAACAACATTCACAATTTTATTTTATTACCATCATTTGTGTTGAGTTTCATTCATTCATATATATATGTATTGACCCCCTTCTTTAAATTAGATGTTTCGGAAGCGGGATGAACTCCTAGCACCAGCTCGCATGCGAGCAATTCAAGAGGAATTGGCGGCATTCTTTCTTGACCACGTGATCGCTGAAGACGGAGAATACTATGTGGACCATGAGTCCGTATGATTATATTTGTAAGAGATAATTATTGTATATATGTAGCCGGTAGTGTCGGATAGATATACGAGAACTTGTTGTTCAACCAATCTCTCGGAGAAGGAGAGGTGGTCGATATCACTTCTCTCTGTATGCATATATGTTCATGACGATCTTCTGTTTCCTTCGTTCGCTTACTAGCTAGCTAGCGTGTCTAGTCTCCTCTATACGTATGTATAGTACGTAGCGTCGACCAAGCACGGACATAAGAGAGGACACTTCTTTCTATTAATTATAGCTAGCTAACACAATATATGAAACACCTAAATTAACCCCCCAAAACCCCCAACCCCCCCCCCCCCCCCCCCCCCCCCCCCCCCCCCCGCTTAAAAAAAACAAAAACCTCAGCCACAGAAATGCTGATGCGTGAATGCCTATTGGTCCCGGTTGGTGCCACCAACCAGGACCAAAGGGTCTCCTGCCTGGGCTCCGCGCACAGGCCATGTGGAGGCCCATCAGTCCCGGTTCTGGATTGAACCGGGACTAAAGGGACAGGGCATTAGTACCGACACTTTAGTCCCGGTTCAGAAACTGGGACTAAAGGCCCTTACAAACCGGGACAACAGGCCCTTTTTCTATCAGTGTTTTGTCGATTGCTGCCCTCATAATTTTTTTGCAATAGTTTGGTTTTATTACTGTTGGTGGCAGGTACGACAAACTTGTCGGCATGTTCAGTAACAAGCAAGTCCCCACTGTTGGCGTCGATCTTGGAATAGAAAGAGTTTTCGCAATCATTGAGCAACATGAGAAAGAAAATAACCAGGTATTTTCTCAATGTTGTGTCATTATGTCGTTGTTGCGGCAATGTAGCAGAACTGATCTTGGCCCTCGAATCGCAGGTTATCCGGGCTAGCGTGACAGAGGTTTTGGTGTCGATTCTAGGGAAGGACCTTATATTGGCCGCCGAGCTTGCGAATGAGTTATGGAGTGCTGGGATAAAGGCAGAGTTCAAGCTCACCACCAGGGAGCTGGACCACATAAAGTATGTGACTCAGACAGGCATTCCGTGGATGGTGCTGGTCAGTGAGTCTGGATTTCGTCCAGGTGTTGAAGCAGAGATTGTCTAACCCTTAGAGAGGAAATCTTAAATGTAGAGCGCGTGTGTACTAGGCGATGCATTGTTCTTGGTTTCTTCGTGCGTTCATTTTGCTGATGATGTCGATTTATACACATGATCACAAATTGTTGGAATTGTTGCCTTATATGTCAAGTGCTTGTTGTGAGTTCCAAACTTACAGTAGAGATGGCGTATTAGCTACCCGATCCAGAGCCGAAGCTTTGTTGGCGCACGGTATTTTTTGTACGATTGTTGATTTGCTAGCATATATTCTAGACTAAATTTTGTTAGCCTGCTGTACTTTATAGCGCTTTTATCTGGTTTCTTTCTTAGTTTCGTATAACATCTTAATTTATTTATTTTATATGACGTAAGATTGTTCCGTTCATTAATGTTTCTCCATGTTTATGAAGAAAAAAATTAGGTTCAAGCACCTTTCCGTGTTATTTATCTGATTTTTGTGATTTCCGATGTTCAGGTCAAGGCGAACTTGAAATGTGGCCACCTTTGTATGGCCAATGGCTTTGTAGGCTTTCAGTATTTGGCGTCTGTCGCCGGGTTTGTTCCGCCTCAACCAGGATCTTCTCGGCACTGCTCTGATGTTGTGAAAACTCACGCACGCCGACAGCCGCCTCCATGCTCCAACTGCCGCAGCCTGCAGGTAGCCTCTCCGTTCTTTTTTCTCGACCTTTTTGCTTGCTCTGCTAAAGTGTTATGCGTGTGTTTGGCTGCTTGCTACTTGCAAAGAAATTGTATGAATGGCAGCAGGGTGTAGCAACAGCCAACATTAGTTCGGCTCAATCCCAGCAGCAAATTTCTTTGTTGCTCTATTATATATTTATATTCAACCATATGTTTATATCTTTCTGGTAATGCATTTGGTTTCTAAATTGATATTTAAAAAAATTGCATTGATCCTCGGTGGTGCGCAAATTTTATTACATGTCCAGTTTCTTTAGCGTTGCAGAAAAAGTTGACTGCTGAATACTGATGCATACTAGGCAAACAACTTATTTGCCCATTTTCATATATCAACCTAGCTGAACTAAAAATGACATGCTCGGTCAAGCTTTGCTGGGTAGTGAGTACTCTTTAGGCGGTTACCAAGTTTGTTTAAAACATTGTTTTATGGTTGAGCTGGCTAACTAACAGTATGTCATGTGTCAGTTCAAGAAGTTAGTTCAGGCTTATGAGGTTATGAATGATCCTGAGAAGCTGGGAGGTCGAGGACTGCATGATCTATTGGACATCTTCCAGTCATTCTGTGTATAAGATAGCTATATAATTCCAGCATCATCGGTGGTCTCTATCTCGAAAGCTTGCAGGTCTGAAATCCTCCTTTGTGATGCCAACAAGTGGTGAGTTTGTGGCAATTGAAGTTAGTGGTTGTGTTCCAGCATAACATCAGTAACTTCATAATTTTCTGCCGCTCGATCCAATGTAATACTCATCCGAACTCTACAATCAGTTCTTGTTTCAGCTCTAAAATGCTTTGGCTCACGATCAGTTTGGCCTTTCCTTCGACGACCCTCATTGGAGCAAACAAATCTGCATGAAGTCACTTTTCCATCAAATTTGCTTTTGTTGGTGCACCTTTTCCTCACATCAAAGCCTATGTGACCCCCCATATATTTATATTCTACCCAAAACACCCAAGCCTCATCCGAATATCTGAATCTCATACCAATTTGAGGTGTCCTCTTGTCAATTTCTGCCATTGCACAACACTTTCACAGTTGCATAATACCCAAGTTTTGCCGAAATTCATAATAGCATGTATAATTAGTGGCAGACCTATATGGCTACTAAATAATACAATAAGACATGTACAGATGAAAAAGAAAGGAAGGTCTCTAAATTGAACTGAAGGCTGCCATCAGTACATATATAGGATTGGGCTTCATGTGCACGTTAGTTGTTCATAAACTGGAACTAGTCATCATGGCATGACCAGCATAAATAAAAATTGCAGAGATCTAGCAAATGTGCATGTTTCTTGTCCTCTCTAATTTGTTGTCCTCTCTAAAAAATCGAGTTGGTGATGATGGTGTGCCTGCCATCTTACAATATAGGCCGTCCGATCTATATCTGGCGGATAGAAAGCAAACTATGGCAATTTTGCAAAAAGATACCCGCACCTCTCTCCACATTTACAGATAAGGCCTTCCCTCGTTCATCCTTATCTCCCACAACCTCATTGTTGAGCAATTTAAAAAGGAAGCCTCTGGAACAATCTGGCATGGTGGCCGTTGCCGGTGTCGTCCATCCTCATGCCTCCGCTCAGTCCGACCTTGTAGTTGATGCTAGTTGATGCTAGTTCATTTATTCGGTGGAAGATTATATTTTCAGATCCTTAATGATAATTAATACTCCTCTGATCTTGATCATAAATATGTTTTGTGAGTAGTTACGTTTGTTCCCGAGGATATGGGAGAAGTCTTGTTATAAGTAATCATGTGAGTTTGGTATTCGTTCGATATTTTGATGAGATGCATATTCTCTCTCCTCTAGTGGTGTTATGTGAACGTCGACTACATGACACTTCACCATTGTTTGGGCCTAGGGGGAGGCATTGAGAAGTAATAAGTAGATGATGAGTTGCTAGAGTGACAGAAGCTTAAACCCTAGTTTATGCGTTGCTTCGTAAAGGGCTGATTTGGATTCATATGTTTCATGTTATGGTTAGGTTTACCTTAATACTTCTTTCGTAGTTGCGGATGCTTGCGAGAGGGGTTAGTCATAAGTGGGAGGCTTGTCCAAGGAAGGGCAGCACCCAAGCACCGGTCCACCCACATATCAAATTATCAAAGTAACGAACGCGAATCATATGAGCATGATGAAAACTAGGTTGACAATATTCCTATGTGTCCTCGGGAGCGCTTTGCTTTATATAAGATTTTGTCCAGGCTTGTCCTTTGCTACAAAAATGATTGAGACATCTTGTTGCACCTTGTTTACTTTTGTTACTTGTTACCCGTTACGAATTATCTTATCACAAAACTATTTGTTACCGATAATTCCAGTACTTGCAGAGAATACCTTGATGAAAACCGCTTGTCATTTCCTTCTGCTCCTTGCTGGGTTCGACACTCTTACTTATCGAAAGGACTACGATAGATCCCTATACTTGTGGGTCATCAGTCGTCCATCCTCATGCCTCCGCTCAGCCCGACCACCAATCATCACCATGCCCCACTCCTCCTCACCTTATCTCTCCTCTTTCTCGAGATATAATTAGTTTTTACACATGGGATTACTCCCGCATGGGTCAATCACAGCAGGTGTTTTATAAAAAAATGCATCTTGATGTTCCGTGCAATGCACGGGCATCTTGCTAGTATTAATCTATACACAACAACCTCTTCTGGGCTGGATGATAAACTTTGCATCTCGGATATTTGCTAGATTTGCACGAGCCATTTTGCTGCCAACTAAATTGTTCAAGTGAGTTGTAAATGCATGTTCTGCATGAAAAGGAACAATATATCCTTGTTACATGTCAGTTATTGTAACTTTGTCAGAAGATGTATCAGTTGAACAATTTCATATATAATTTCTGTGAATTGAGTTCTTATATTCTTTTGAGGAATGAATTCTTATATTTGATCCGCAAAGGTTCATCTTCGTTCCAATCCAGGGGCACAACGGGTACAATTCTCGGTTCCTTCTGCGCATGTTATTTTCTACTGCTGTTTGTTCAATCGATTTCAGTTTCGAATGGAGTAAAAAAATCGGTTAGTAAATATGTATTGCATATTGTGAAAATATATCTTTTTCATCAAATTATTGGCATACACAAGATTGCACATTTATTTTTTATATAGTTGCACTGCACGTCCATTTAACAAACCCAAAGAAGGAGAAAGTGATAAACTATAAACCAAAGCCCAAGGAATTCGAGCTCGGTACCCGGGGATCCTCTAGAGTCGACCTGCAGGCATGCAAGCTTGAGTATTCTATAGTCTCACCTAAATAGCTTGGCGTAATCATGGTCATAGCTGTTTCCTGTGTGAAATTGTTATCCGCTCACAATTCCACACAACATACGAGCCGGAAGCATAAAGTGTAAAGCCTGGGGTGCCTAATGAGTGAGCTAACTCACATTAATTGCGTTGCGCTCACTGCCCGCTTTCCAGTCGGGAAACCTGTCGTGCCAGCTGCATTAATGAATCGGCCAACGCGAACCCCTTGCGGCCGCCCGGGCCGTCGACCAATTCTCATGTTTGACAGCTTATCATCGCAAAACTGTTGGGTAACGTAGTAATTTCAAAAAATTTCCTACGCACACGCAAGATCATGGTGATGCATAGCAACAAGAGGGGAGAGTGTGATCTACGTACCTTGTAGATCGACAACGGAAGCGTTTGGTTGATGTAGTCGTACGTCTCCACGGCCCGACCGATCAAGCACCGAAACTACGGCACCTCCGAGTTCTAGCACACGTTCAGCTCGATGACGATCCCCGGACTCCGATCCAGCAAAGTGTCGGGGAAGAGTTCCGTCAGCACGACGGCGTGGTGACGATCTTGATGTACTACTGTCGCAGGGCTTCGCCTAAGCACCGCTACAATATTATCGAGGACTATGGTGGGGGGCGCCGCACACGGCTAAGAATATGATCACGTGGATCAACTTGTGTCTCTGGGGTGCCCCTGCCTCCGTATATAAAGGTTCAAGAGGGGAGGCCGGCCGGCCATCAAGGGCGCGCCAGGAGGAGTCCTACTCCCTCCGGGAGTAGGACTTCTCCCCCAATCCTAGTTGGAATAGGATTCGCGAGGTGGGAAAAGAGAGAGAGAGAGAAGGAGGGGGGCGCCGGCCCCCTCTCTCCTTGTCCTATTCGGACTAGGGGGGAGGGGCGCGCGGCCCAGCCCTGGCCGCCTCTCCTCTTCTTCCACTAAGGCCCTCTAAGGCCCATATAGCTCCCGGGGGGTTCCGGTAACCTCCCGGTACTCCGGTAAAATCCCGATTTCACCCGGAACACTTCCGATATCCAAACATAGGCTTCCAATATATCAATCTTTATGTCTCGACCATTTCGAGACTCCTCGTCATGTCCGTGAATCTCATCCGGGACTCCAAACAACCTTCGGTACATCAAAACGTATAAACTCATAATATAATTGTCATCGAAACCTTAAGCGTGCGGACCCTACGGGTTCGAGACAATGTAGACATGACCGAGACACGTCTCCGGTCAATAACCAATAGCGGGACCTGGATGCCCATATTGGCTCCTACATATTCTACGAAGATCTTTATCGGTCAGACCGCATAACAACATACGTTGTTCCCTTTGTCATCGGTATGTTACTTGCCCGAGATTCGATCGTCGGTATCTCAATACCTAGTTCAATCTCGTTACCGGCAAGTCTTTACTCGTTCCATAATACATCATCCACAACTAACTCATTAGTTGCAATGCTTGCAAGGCTTATAGTGATGTGCATTACCGAGAGGGCCCAGAGATACCTCTCCGACAATCGGAGTGACAAATCCTAATCTCGAAATACGCCAACCCAACAAGTACCTTGGAGACACCTGTAGAGCACCTTTATAATCACCCAGTTACGTTGTGACGTTTGGTAGCACACAAAGTGTTCCTCCGGTAAACGGGAGTTGCATAATCTCATAGTCATAGGAACATGTATAAGTCATGAAGAAAGCAATAGCAACAAACTAAACGATCAGTGCTAAGCTAACGGAATGGGTCAAGTCAATCAGATCATTCATCTAATGATGTGATCCCATTAATCAAATAACAACTCTTTGTCTATGGTTAGGAAACATAACCATCTTTGATTAATGAGCTAGTCAAGTAGAGGCATACTAGTGACACTCTGTTTGTTTCCGGTTAATACAATTCTAGCATGAATAATAAACATTTATCATGATATAGGAAATAAATAATAACTTTATTATTGCCACTGAGAGTCAATAATCTAGATTCACATCACCATGTGATTAACATCGATAGTTCACATCATCATGTGATTAACACCCATAGTTCACATCGCCATGTGACCAACACCCAAAGGGTTTACTAGATTCAGTAATCTAGTTCACATCGCTATGTGATTAACACCCAAAGAGTACTAAGGTGTGATCATGTTTTGCTTGTGAGAGAATCTTAGTCAACGGGTCTCACATTCAGATCCGTTGTATTTTGCAATTTTCTATGTCTACAATGCTCTGCACGGAGCTACTCTAGCTAATTGCTCCCACTTTCAATATGTATCTAGATCGAGACTTAGAGTCATCCAGATCTGTGTCAAAACTTGCATCGACGTAACTCTTTACGACGAACCTTTTTTTACCTCCATAATCGAGAAACATATCCTTATTCCACTAAGGATAATTTTGACCGCTGTCCAGTGATCTACTCCTAGATCACTATTGTACTCCCTTGCCAAAATTAGTGTAGGGTATACAATAGGTCTGGTACACAGCATGGCATACTTTATAGAACCTATGGCCAAGGCATAGGGAATGACTTTCATTCTCATTTCTATTTTCTGTTGTGGTCGCATTTTGAGTCTTTACTCAACTTCACACCTTGCAACATAGGCAAGAACTCCTTCTTTGACTGTTCCATTTTGAACTACTTTGAAATCTTGTCAATGTATGTACTCATTGAAAAATATATCAAGCATCTTAATCTATCACTATAGATCTTGATGCTCAATATGCAAGTAGCTTCACCGAGGTATTTCTTTGAAAAACTCCTTTCAAACACTCCTTTATGCTTTCCAGAAAATTCTACATCATTTCCGATCAACAATATGTCATTCACATATACTTATCAGAAAGGCTATAGTGCTCCCACTCACTTTCTTATAAATACATGCTTCACCGCAAGTCTGTATAAGACCATATGTTTTGATCATTTTATCAAAGCATATATTCCAACTCCGAGATGCTTGCACTAGTCCATAGATGGATCGCTGGAGCTTGCACACTTTGTTAGCACCTATAGGATTGACAAAACCTTCTTGGTGCATCATATACAACTTTTCTTTAAGAAATCCATTAAGTAATGCAGTTTTGACATCATTTGCCAGATTTCATAAAATGTGGCAATTGCTAACATGATTCGGACATACTTAAGCATCTCTATGAGTGAGAAAATCTCATCGTAGTCAACATCTTGAACTTGTGGAAAACCTTTTGCAATAATTCGAGCTTTGTATATAGTAATACTACTATCAGTGTCTGTCTTCCTCTTGAAGATCCATCTATTCTCAATGGTTGGCCGATCATTGGGCAAGTCAACCAAAGTCCACACTTCGTTCTCATACATGGATCCCATCTCAGTTTTCATGGCCTCAAACCATTTTGCGGAATCTGGGCTCATCATCGCTTCCTCATAGTTCGTAGGTTCGTCATGGTCTAGTAACATGACTTCTAGAAAGGATTACCGTACCACTCTGGTGCGGACCATACTCTGGTTGACCTACGAGGTTCGGTAGTAACTTGATCTGAAATTAATGATCATCATCATTAGCTTCCTCACTAATTGGCGTAGGAATCACTATAATTAATTTCTATGATGAACTACTTACCAATTCGAGAGAAGGTACAATTACATCATCAATTTCTACATTCCTCCCACTCACTTCTTTCGAGAGAAACTTCTTCTCTAGAAAGGATCCATTCTTAGCAACGAATATCTTGCCTTAGGATCTATGATAGAAGGTGTACCCAACAATTTCCTTTGCGTATCCTATGAAGATGCATTTCTCCGATTTGGGTTCGAGCTTCAGGTTGAAACTTTTTCACATAAGCATCATAGCCCCAAACTTTAAGAAACGACAGCTTAGGTTTCTTGTTAAACCACAGTTCATATGGTGTCGTCTCAATGGATTTAGATGGTGCCCTATTTAACGTGAATGCAGCTGTCTCTAATGCATAACCCCAAAAAGATAGTGATAAATCGGTAAGAGACATCATAGATCACACCATATCTAATAAAGTACGGTTATGATGTTCGGACACACAATTACGCTGTGGTGTTCCAGATGGCGTGAGTTGTGAAACTATTCCACATTGTTACAAATTAAGATCAAACTCGTAACTCAAATATTCGTCTCCGCGATCATATCGTAGAAACTTTATTTTCTTGTTACGATGATTTTCCACTTCACTCTGAAATTCTTTGAACTTTTCAAAAGTTTCAGACTTAAATTTCATCAAGTAGATATACTCATATCTGCTCAAATCATCTGTGAAGGTCAGAAAATAACGATAACCGCCGCGAGCCTCAACGCTCATCGGATTGCATACATCAATATGTATTATTTCCAATAAGTTAGTTGCTTGCTCCATTGTTCCGGAGAACGGAGTCTTAGTCATCTTGCCCATGAGGCATGGTTCGCAAGTATCTAATGATTCATAATCAAGTGATTCCAAAAGCCCATCAGCATGGAGTTTCTTCATGCTCTTTACACCAATATGACCTAAACGACAGTGCCACGTATAAGTTGCACTATCATTATTAACTTTGCATCTTTTGGCTTCAATATTATGAATATGTGTATCACTACGATCGAGATTCAATAAACCATTTATATTGACTGTATGAGTATAGAAGGTTTTATTCATGTAAATAGAACAACAATTATTCTTTGACTTAAATGAATAACCGTATTGCAATAAACATGATCCAATCATATTTATGCTCAACGCAAACACCAAATAACATTTATTTTAGGTTCAACACTAATCCTGAAGGTAAAGGGAGTGTGTGATGGTGATCTTATCAACCTTGGAATCACTTCCAACACACATCGTCACCTTGCCCTCAACTAGATTATGTTCATTTTGTAACTCCTATTTGAAGTTCCGAATCAGAGCAACTGAACCAGTATCATATACCCAGGGGCTATTATGAACACTAGTATAGTACACATCAATAATATGTATATCAAATATACCTTTGTTCACTTTGCCATCCTTCTTAGCCGCCAAGTATTTTGGGTAGTTCTGCTTCCAGTGACCATTCCCTTTGTAGTAGAAGCACTCAGTTTCAGGCTTAGGTCTAGCTTTGGGTTTCTTCATAGGAGTGGCAACTTGCTTGCCATTATTTGAAGTTCCCTTTCTTTTCCTTTGCCCCTTTTTCTTGAAACTAGTGGTCTTGTTAACCATCAACACTTGATGCTCTTTCTTGAATTCTACCTTCGTCGATTTCAACATCATGAAGAGCTTGGGAATCATTTTCGTCATCCCTTATTATAGTTCATCACGAAGTTCCTGTAACTTAGTGATAGTGCCTAGAGAACTCTGTCAATCACTATCTTATCTGGAAGATTAACTCCCACTTGATTCAAGCGATTGTAGTGTAGGCAAAGTACTTGTTAGAGGTCTCATACCTCTCGACTCGGGCATGAGTCTGAAATGCCAACTTTAGCTCTTGGAACATCTTATATGCTCCGTGGCGTT
The DNA here is from genome assembly GCF_003073215.2 of Triticum urartu. Lineage (NCBI taxonomy): Eukaryota > Viridiplantae > Streptophyta > Magnoliopsida > Poales > Poaceae > Triticum > Triticum urartu. Next base: position 641,897,427 of record NC_053026.1, on the reverse strand, counting down.
CAAAAACAGTTTTTGAAGTCCTGGTTCTAAGCCATAAAGCATGGCACACTAAACTATCAAGTAGTCATCATACCGAGCTTGTCAAACATTCATAACATCTGCATCTACTCCTGCAATAGGTCCGTCACCTAGTGGGGCATCAAGGACATGTCACCTAGCGCTGCATCAAGGACATAATTCTTCTGTGCAGCAATGAGGATAATCCTCAGATCATGGACCCAGTCTGCATCATTGCTACTATCATCTTTCAACTTATTTTTCTCTAGGAACATATTAAAAATAAAACATGGGAGCTATACGTGAGCTATTGATCTACAACATAGATATGCAAAAACTACCAGGACTAAGTTCATGATAAATTAAAGTTCAATTAATCATATTACTTAAGAATTCCCTCTTAGATAGACATCCCTCTAATCATCTAAGTGATCACATGATCCATATTGTCGGTGTCAAAACCGGCGGATCTCGGGTAGCGGGTCCCGAACTGTGCGTCTAGGATCGATGGTAACAGGAGGCAGGGGACATGATGTTTTACCCAGGTTCGAGCCCTCTTGATGGAGGTAAAACCCTACGTCCTGCTTGATTGATATTGATGATATGGGTATTACAAGAGTAGATCTACCACAAGATCAGAGAGGCTAAACCCTAGAAGCTAGCCTATGGTATGATTGTATGTTTCTGTCCTCTATGAACTAGCCTGGCCCTGGTTTATATAATGCACCAGAGGCCTAGGTTAACAAGAGTCCTAACGAATACGCCGGTGGGGAGAAGTCCTTGTCTTGATCACCAAGTCTTGTGGAATCTTCCATGTATGCGGCAACTGTCCAAACTGGCCCATGATTATACAGCCACGGGGGTCCTCGGCCCAATCTATCAGATTGGGAGATGACGTGTTGAGTACCCCCTAGTCTAGGACACCGTCAGTAGCCCCCTGAACCGGTCTTCAAGTTAGGGACGCTCCTCGATTCGTCCGAACTGTTCTGCATCTTCGGTCGTCAGTCTTGAAAACTGGTTCAACAAATCTTCTTTATCTTTGATCTTGAGGATCGCCGAAATGCATTCGACGGGTTTACACTTCGGGTATCCGAGGAGCCCCTTTGAGTTTCCGGCCTTTATCAACGCCTTGTTATTTTTATGCCACACCTCAGGTTTGAAGTTGTTCCCGGGTGGCAGCATCCTCTTGCGTCCGAGCTCCAACGCCGGACTGCATTCGAGGTATCTTTTGCGGCCGAGCACCAACGCCAGACTGCATTCGAGGTATCTTTTGCGGCCGAGCACCAACGCCGGACCGCTTCCCAGCTCTAACGCCGGAATGTATCCGAGCTCCAACGCCGGATCGCTTCCCAGCTCTAACGCCGGAATGTATCCGAGCTCCAACGCCGGACTATGTATCCGAGCTCCAACGCCGGACTATGTATCCGAGCTCCAACGCCGGACTATATCCAAGGTGTCATATCACCTTGGTTCAAAAAAGTTTGAAGGAGTTTAGCCGAGCTTAATGCCAGAAATGCCCTCTATGGAGCCAGCCACTAGCGCCCGAGCTTTATGCCGGACTGCTTCCGAGGTGGTGCACCACCCCGAATGTGGGCCGATTTTTGTCAATATTTTTGATTGGTGCAATTTATTCTCTGCAGAGATATATAGCCAGTAGCCCTCAAGGTGGGTATCGGTCTAAAACCCGAGATGCACATGAAGGATGACATAAGACCGCTGATCCCAGTAGCTGCTGAGACTTAGGTCGATTTGCAAAATCGGCCTGAGGATCAAGTCCTAGCTCGGCAGAATACTTCGGGACACTAAAAGCGGCGTGCTCAGTCCTCGAGACTCAGGTTGGGTGCGCCGACCAACCCGAGGATCAAAATCTCCTCGGAAACTATATTGCACATAAAATTTTCTGCATTGGACAAGCAATGCAGTAGCCCCCGAGACACTGGTCGGGTGGCAACACCAGATCAGGGGATCGATGTGCCCCTTTAATATTTGTAAATAATAAGCCCGAAGCCCAGTAGCCCCCGAGCCTTAATGCAAGCATGGGTGGCCGAATTAAGGATCAATATCCATAGTAAAATCACAAATTATGTGTAATGACTCTATGTATCCAAGTACTTTACGTCATTAATGCTCGGATCCGCATTGTACAAAACTTTGTTGACCGACCATCGGCTTCCACCTCCTCGGCCAGTAGCCGAGGAGCGTTTGTCCTACTTTATAAAGCCTTTATGAGGGCAAAGATTTACAACAAACAAGGCAATCTAGCCATACAATTTTATAAACAAAGGTACGCAGAGAGATATGTTATATTACTGTTTAACAAAAGAAATGTCTTCCAAAGAAAATAGTCCCGCTATCGGTTCCTTTCTTTGGGCTGTCATGCTAAGCATGATCATTAAACCTCAGCTCTAATGTAAGATCAAAATATCCAGGATTTAGTTTGGGAGGCAGTTAATAGCCCCCGGTAGTGTTCGGCGACAGTCGGGGTCAAGCCGTAAACACTTCGGCCAATGTTATGAACGGCCCATCATTTAATATAGTCATTGGATCGCTGACCAGTTTACGCTTATTGTGACAGTCAGTTTTCGGCTTTCTCCACTGAGGTGCTTGACCATGTGAGCTGGAAGCACAATCGCAGTGGTTCTCCCTTTGCACACCTAGCCAAACAAAGCGGAACGTAGGAGGAAAGCACAGGAGTCGGGCAACCCAACTATTGACCGAAGACACAATTCGAAACCGATGCATATATAGCAATATCCGAGAATGTTTTTGCCGAATCCCTAAAGGTGTCCGGCGTTGCACTGCGAGACTAATGCTGGAAAAGCACAAATAGTTTAAAAGTGCCAAAAAGCTTGGAAAACCAAGAAACGTTAGTAAAAACATGACGTCCGAACAAGATCAAGTGTTCGGTGCCAATCCGAAAATTGGTCTTAGAAAAAAGAAGTGCTTCTGTCGTGCTTTAACATGATACATCCTATCTCAAGACTTCGAGCGGGTCAGCCTACGGCTTCAACCTCCTATCCCGAGGGCGGAGTACTTCTCATCAGGCCAGTTTAGCAAACTAAACTCTAGCGTCTTTAAGAGAGAAATTAGGCTCCCGGGCTAGTGACCGCACACTCGTGTCGAAAAAAGGAGTGATAAATAATAATAATAAAACTTTGCAACGACTAAGAAGAAGAACACTTATTATAAAACGGCTCAAATAAACTTAAGAGCCCCCCAGTGACTTGGGTAGAAGAATGATTGCATGTACCGAAGTACTTATATCATATCTATGTTCAACCGAACTTTAAACGCGTCTTAACCGGCCGTCGGCTTCTCCCTCTTCGGCCAAGGACCGAAAAGTGTTATGTACTCCATCGGTCGAGAATATCAACGGTGTTTCCAATAACCAGGCAATCAGGCCATAAGGCTGTAACAGACAAAGCGCGCTCATGGAACTTATGCTATATTACTGCGAAGAGTAAGAAGCATCTTCGAAGAAAATAGTACCCCCACCGATACCTTTCTTCGGTGCTCATTGTTATTATGAGACTTGTGCAATAGATTTTTTGTACTCATGAGTTCCGTTGTGTGCCGACCATCATTGAAAACTATAAGAGCGCTAGCTTTCGGCTTCACCCAGTCTGAGGTCCGGCTCGGGCGACCCGATCGTGACAATCGCAGAGGTGCTCCCTTTACTCCCTAGCCGAACAATCGGGAATGTAGGGGTAAACACAGGAGCGAGGCAACCCATCTTGCAAATCGCTTAAGTCAATATGGTGCATATTGTGGCGTAATACACGAACAAGGAATGAAGCCGTACAAGTATAATCATATGCAACAGGAAAAGCTTCATAAAGGAACCCCCCAAGTAAACGGGGTATTTGAATTTATTCGTCACAAACAAAGTTTGGACAAGGAAATTTTTTACAAGAAACTTTTTCCAAAAAAGTATAATGCTTGGTCGAACCGAACACAAGTTAGAAATTAAAGCTTTGAGCATGAAAGCGACTTAGCTGGTTAATGTGTTCGGTATTGATGACGCGGTCCGAGCTTGATGCGGGGCAAGGTTCCATCCCCCAAGCTGGTCCCGAGGTGGCAGAGCGAAGAGCTCGACACGCCGAAGTGGTGACATAGCACGGTCAATGCAGACCGGCAGAGTGACGCCGAAGTCCCCAGATCATTTTCCTGTGCACAAAAAATAGTGCAAACTGGAGATAATAGTAATAATGATAATTAAAAAAAATCGTTGCATAGTAAATAATTTATGCAAAGTGAGTAATAGAAGAAATATGGCCTGGCGCCGAAGTCAATGTCGATGCAGGGCATCGGCGTGATGTAGTAAAGGCGTGGCAAAGCCTG